>NW_017299113.1:104907-130380 GCF_001594075.2 Trachymyrmex cornetzi
ATAAATGATCACATTTATTTAGCTTCGACCTTAAGTTTTCCTTAAGCGCTAAGTAATAATTTCAAAAATTTAAACCTAGTTAAAAACAGCTTCTCGGAGTAAATACAATATGTGTACTACCATAAACATATTACTACTATAGAGAAATGTTCCAATAAAATTTCTATGATGTGAACCAAGACGTTTTATTGCGCATGTTGATGGAGTCGAATTCGGAGCAGGCAATCAAAATTTAGCCTCAAATGTAACGCAACACAATGAGTGCATCCAGATGCACAACCGCTTACTGAGCGCTCAGTGAGCTCTTTCATCTGATTGGCATATTCTGTCAGATCTTAAAATATAGACCAATTAGATGAAAGAGCTCCCTGAACGCTCAGTGAGTGATTGCGCATCTGGATACACCTAATGTTTGCGTCGCAAACAAATTTGCTCCAACATGTTTCTACCATAACTTCTACTCACTCCAACGAGCGCGTAATAAAAATAATAAAATAAAAATAATATAAGTACAATATGAAAATAAATGTGAGAGAGAGACAGTTGGGTTGCAAGGCCACGAGTCTGAAAAATTGCGAAAAGCGTGAGAGGTCAAGGAAACGCGAAAAATTCCTAATAAGAACAGAAATGAGAAAAGTTCCTTCGGCAATATATAATCAACGTTTCAGTATCACGATTGAATCATATATATTTCGAAGAAAATGCGGCATTACAAAAGCTCATTGATGGTCGCTATTAATGCCAAAGGGAATGACGTGTAGCGAAGGTCAATGCTAACCGATATCGGAGGAATCAATTCGTTCTTAAACGCTGCGTGTGGTGAGGAGAATGTCGCCAGAATCGACCACGTAACTGCCTCCGTCCAAGCCTTTTGTCGATCGAACAAAATAATTAACGAAGCGAACCGGGCGTTTCGTTCGAATCGATACAATTTCCGCGCGTGAATGCACGTATGCACACGTACGTGTGTCTAACAAGCGTGTGTAAGCGCACGTGTGTAACGAGTGAGCAATTGTCTGAAATCACCGGTGTTACGCAACACTAATTAAATTCTACCGCCGGTAATCACGGTCGCCAATACCATTAGCCATGGCAAACATTGTCAAACGGCGCAACAAGGTATAAATAACGCTCATGTCGACGGCGATACTTCGAGCCGAATATAATCGACGTTGTAATAGTCATCGGCGCAATTTAGTCATGTCCTCGTCTATTAAGTCGCGACAATCGCTCGCGGAGGCGGACATCGTGACATCAAGAATGAAGATATGTAAAACTCGATATGGAACTTTCAGGCTTGTTAATTGATGTATTTAAAGTACATTCTATATATATGATTGCGCAATTTTCTTATGTGTGTAATTTAAGAACATATCAAAAGTGTTCTATTTTATTTTACATTTATTGTATACGAACAGACTTGCACTTTTCGATTACATTAAGTGACATTTTTACGTATTCATAAACAGGAAGATTCTAAATCCGTCGAACAATGTACACGAGGCAGCAGTAAAATGTTTTGCTCGCTTGAGATTAAAGTATAAGAAACTACTTTAGTAATTTCATAAGTCTCCTTGATAGCCAAGGTGTTAACGAAGAAAAGGAGGAGAAGGAATGAAGGCAGGTGTATTAAATTTTGGTCGAGGGAGTGCCTCGTATCGCTTCTCCTCGATGGATGCGTGTTTATATGCAGCTTTAAAAATCCGCTCGGCAATCCTTCTGAACAGTCCGTTCACGACTCCGACCTTTACATTCGTACAGCATGTCGAACCAATCTGGTCGCGACATCACGCGCCAAATATGCGAGGTGTGGCGAAACAGAAAGACAGGAAGAGAGAGAGAGAGAGAGAGAGAGAGGGGGGGAAGGGAGACAGCAAAATCGGCGCCCACACCGAATTCGCGCCACGCCATTAAACCACCCAGCGAGGATCACCGGTTTGATGCAAGGTTGAGGTAACGTGCATGCAACTGGCCGCGATGCACAAGAATGAGATCCCAAATTGCTCCACGACGATGAGCTTAGAGCATCGAGTATCTACTGATGCTCAGTCGAACGGTGTTTGTAATTATATGTATCCTACACGGTACAAAAACTTGCAGTAACATTGCTGCAACGTTTGCAATTTTACTGCAATATTGCTAGAATGTTGTAATATTGCTGCAATATTATTAGAAAAATCTGTACTAATCCGTGCTGTATAAAAAAGGAACAATTGGAGGGAAGGATTTTATTTGCGCGATCTGTTAATTGACGCAAGTTCCATGGTCGATAGTGGAATCGTCCGAAGTAGAATCACGACAGCTCTTGTTCCCTCGGTGTGAATTGCGACAGTAAAAGAAAAAAAATCACGCAACCCCAATCGCCGGGGGAATTGGTGGAAGGAACGGGCGCGATGCAGAACGTTGTAGCCAGACCAGTTGTGACACAAGAAGAGGGGACCAATGGCTATCTACTACGGCCGGACACATCTTATCTGCGATCTCATCTCTCTCACCCGGATTACATACTTAACACACCGAGCCACACGACCCGCGATGTTCACTTCGAAATTTTTATATTTACGTTATCGAGTATCGAGATAACAATACTCGAAATTTTTCGTGCAGGTTTTTAGACAAGAGAATTCAATTCGGTGCAACAAACTCTTGATGCGTGGATATAAAAATGTTGCTGGAATATCGGGAGTGACTTGAGAATTCGGATAAATCGTCGGCTTATACGAAATGCTCTCGACGCTGTCACCCAGCTCGTTAATTTATTTTTATTCTTAATAACGTAATTGCTTTATTAATGGCTTATTCAATTAATGTCTGGTACTCTGCACTTTATTTATTCTTGCTTCATACTAGATAGAGCGAAACGCTAACGCTTCTTTGAGAACGAGGGACCAATCCAATATCGATTCGATATCTGCGTGGTAAAATGGGATATTACGCGGATACAATTAATATCTACTTGCGTAATGACCAGCACACTCGATACTCGCTATCTTTCACTTTCACTGGAAGGACAGAAATTAGTAGACCGTAGCCAGATACTGTAACGGATGCTATACGATATTAATGCAACATTTGCACAATATATTTTTCGTCTCGACTGTTAAATAGACAAAAAATATTTCTGCATAAATTTATCGAAAAACTATTTCGTTTATTTGTCAATTTCAAATGATATGTGTGTTTACGTCGCAATTAAAGTATTTTAATTAAAAATTTATGCACATTTTACCGTTTTGTAATCTAAGTAATGTCAATGTGTATAAAAAGATTTATAGAAAAATTGAGAACGTTTGTCGACTTCGTCGTACTGTCGCAACGCGCTAACAAACAAGAGCGCGAGTCCGAGAGTTAACCGAACTCATTCTCATTTATTTGTCAAGCCTCGTCCGACCTCACGCTTGGGGCTTTGTCTTCTAATCCCTAATCCGCAATCAGAACCCATTGTGTGTGGGCATTGGGCCCACAGACATACCGGTGTGCGTTTGCTCGCACAACCCGTCGTGAATGTTAAGGCGGGAGGGATTACGAGAGATTAAAATCGTGAGACAGAGAAAGATTGAGAATGCATGAAGAAAGGTAAGGGGATGGATGTTGCTGGTCCCATGTGAAATGAAGATGAGCGAGAGTGGAGGATAGGTAGAATTTGGACGTGGAGAGACGAGGACGGAGGTGTTCCGTTCACGAGACGAAGATGAGTCGCAACGTGGTGGATAAGGGTAGGAAGGATATTCAAATAAGTTGATTCGTTAGTCGGCCGGATTAATTTGCTACGACGGTATCGGATGTGCCGGCGCATTCATTAGGCGGACTGTCGGTAGTCCTACTCGTGGTTGTTCGTTCACGTGTAGAAGGATAGTTTGTTCTTCGTCGAGTGTCTTCCCCACTGGTTTCTACGGAACAAGCCGCCAGAACATTAAATGGAAAGACAGCGACGAACATTGAACGTGCAGAAAATAAAGGAACAAATAAAATATAATATAAAATATATATAATAATCAAAAGATTATACAGTTCTATACGAGCAAGGTTAACTTGTAGGTAATTATCAGGTTCCGAGTTTAAATATCAATATCGGAAGTATTGGAATTTTTATCCCATGCATATCCATTATAAAGTTTTATTTGTATATTAAAAGATTGCGAATGTTGACTCATTTCGGAAATCTATTTAGGTAATTTATACAATTTCATTTATTGTATATTACTAAAAAATCTTTTTGTGTTTCATGATATGAAAAAATCATACTTAAATGTTGTGGTAGATATAGGCTGGGTTCGGGGAGACGCTATTAGCGCTATTTGTATCATTCTATCTTCATCGTCCATTACGTCCAAACGTGAAACAAGGATAATATAACACAAATAGCGTTGATAGCACGCTGCCCGAACGCAGCCATAATATAAAAATCCTATAGAAATGTAGATTAATCATGGGATCATGCATGGCTTTATTTTATACAAATATCGTTTTCAATTCGTAATCATTATGTTCTGGTTCCAAATATTTCAGTAAGTTTTTTGATGATACATGCAAAGTTCCCTTAGGAATTGTGGACCCCGATTCATAAAAAAAAAACGTGCAAAAATTATCATACCTGAATTTGTCGACAAAACTTTTCCTTAATTTGAGTGGGCCAATTAGAATATCTTGTCGATGTGTCTTCGTCTAACAGACACGTTTCCCCTTATTCTTTATCAAATTCTTTGTACTTCACGTTATGCGCGGCGGATATAAGTTTTATTTTATAAAGTTTCACTTTCAGGTATATTTCTTGAATGTCAAGCATCATAACGTGACAGCAGTCTGAAAGCATTATCCTTTAGGTTAATTGCTGTAGATCTTCATGTTTTACACTAGAACTAAATATATAAAGAAATTAATTAGACAAAAATAAATAAACAAAATTAATATATTAAGAAAAATAGTGATAAAAAGGAAAATTAAAAAATATTAGCGGAATCGCCAGCGCTTCGATTTGCTCGACTAACTCGTACGCGACTGTAAGTACACGTGGCTGTAAGAGAGCTTGTATATACATAGGTTTGTCTCTGCATCGATGAAACAAACTCGATGAAGTTTCAGTCTGAGGCGAGAGAGACGCCAACGCAGAAAACCATACAAGAAAAAGAAGGACGTCTGGCAAAGAAAGAAAAACGACGACAAGCGCGAATGAGTAAGCAAGCAAGAGCGAGAACGGGGGAGAGAGAGAGAGAGAGAGATATGGACGAGGATGAAGAAAGGAAGGATGGAGCGAGATGGAGTGGTCTGACTGGGCGACAACTATTGTCGCCGGTATAAAATATTGTTTTCCATGCCAGACACGGCGCGTATGCACGAATAACGACACGTCGATTAATGTCCGCATTGCCATCCGCATGACCGTCTATTAATAGCGGCGTCGATGCACGGAGATTTCTGGACGGTGCTACCGATATTGTTGCAATCAAGAGCGGGATGCGATGGCTCGATTTAGAAATTATAATTCGCATAAAGTCCCATTAATAATAAAATTGTGATAGTTGTGAAGACAAAGGAGTGATATAATTGTCTGGAAATTAGACATTTCCTAATTTTTGATAATTCGTATGTCTTAATGACTTCAGTTGCAACTGTGTATGTCGCATGAACACTTCTTCCACTTCTCCTTATCACTTTTTTCTTTCAGAAAGCGAACTTTTAATTTCCCAATGTTATTCGAATTATTCGCTCATCGCGACGTTTACGAACGTTTAAATGTGCAGCGACATCGTTTAATTCCAATTAGTTCATCGCATCTTGCAATGTGGACTGACGAATAACAGCCGCACATCCTGTGGACAGCTAATGAGAACGCCTCGTGTCTTCATTTAATATCCCGAGTTACGGCGACGCGTCCACGCGCGATGAATTCCGCTCGACGTTTATAATTCGACGTTCCACGTTCCGCACCATAAATGCGTAAGAAAAGGTGCGAACACCTTCCTCGAGATTTTTAATCGGGCACCGATCGCAAACAGACACGACGGCGGAGTATATTCGCCAATTAGCACGATAATTCACGAAGCGCAACGCAAACCTGCATTTATTTACACTACAGCCATCGGCGGTAAATGACTTAGCCGATGATAAGTAACACTTGAATTATTCATTCCAATAAAACACGTGTCTTCTTTGAAAATGAAACAAAAAAGTAGATCCGTGATAGATTCATCATTGTTTTGAATAATCACAATAGCTCGTCATCATTCAAAATAGATGATAACGTAGTAATAATAATACGAATAACGTATCTATGCGGTAGATCAAAAAATTTTCACATATCTAGAACAACTGAAATTACTTGGTGCTTTTCGATCGTTTATTAAGGATTATTTTCGAAGAACCATTTTTAGAAACAAGTAAAATCTTATGAGCTATATTATGTTTATTTTATTTGTATAAAATAGAAAATATAATTTTACAATATATTTTTGGCTATGAACTGGCAAATCGTAATAAATTCATAAGTAAACTGCATGCGATCCGCAGATTGCGCATCACTGCTCTAGAACATGCTTCGATCCTCTCTGTAATTAATTTATTTTCAACACAAATAAGCAAAGAAGACTACGCTTGGGCAAAACAAATCTTGGTGCTTAATAATATTTTTGTGTGAATTGCTAATTGTAATTTTTGTGTGAATCTTATAATTTTCAGTTCAAGCAAACTGCGCGTCGATTATTATTTATCTTAAAATACTCTTAAAATACTAATCAACTAACGCAGGAATACACGATATCTCACAAATTAAATTAATAAGCAATTTAATATTACTGATACTAATGAGTATCTTTAATATACTGTAAAGAACTTATTTAAAAAAACATATTATTCCAATTAAGATTCGAACATGGACTTCCTTTTCGTGGCGCATTTTACTCGACCACCAAGACATGATATTTATCGCAATAATCAGTATACATATTAAAAGAACATCTTTTTCAGGCGACATAAATAAACAATAGTAAATGAAAATCGATCGAGAAATGTTCAATACAAATAAACGAAGAAGAAAACTGAACCATGTTCGATTAAAGTGAATTTTCATAAATACGTAATTAATATTTTTGTGTAAATCTTACAATTTACTTTCTCCCTTTTCTCTTGCTCATTTAATTTACGCGTAATGACATATTCAGACTGACAGATACTGTGTGTGCAAACTTCAGTATAAAGATGATCTACGATGCCGATTACACGTCGACGGATATTCCGCCAATTAAGAGCATCCCCTTTCCCACTTTCGCTCTGATCATGCGATTAACGCAGTGGGTCCTCAACGATCATCCTGCGCGAGATCAGGTCGGTCAACTTCGTAAATCGACCCCCGCAAGAATCCGGAGTGTTTAGCGTCGACGTAAAGGGAAGGCAGCAAAGAAAAAAAAAGGGAAAAGAGACGCTTTAAGTGCGCCGCAAATTGCAGTTTATGTATCACGAGGTGTCGGCTACGGGAATCTGTTAACCGATTCGCGACGTCGTCGAGGGAATCGATCGACGTACCGGATTCCGCGAAATCGGCCGTGATGCTTGATTAACATAATTTTCACGCGGTGAAAAGTCTCTTTGTCCATTCGCGTTCAGCGGTTAATCTCCAGATTGATAAGATGCGACTCGATTTAACCATCGTGCTATCCTTTGATAATCCGCAAATCGTTTGCGAGTCATGAAACACGAAGACAATGGTGCGCGAATAATAATATTATATATAGATATATAAGCAGTCTATTCTCGAACGTAATCTGTTGTTTGGAATCTGTTCCCGCACAATCCACTATCAGAGAAAAAGTTATAGTAGTAACTATGAAGATGATACTCTATTTTTTTTCTTTAATGTTCTTAAATGTTTATAATAATTACAAAAGACTACGCATAAAATGACAAAGGTATTTTAGAAAGACGAGCTCATGTATTCAAAACGTTTCGTACGAAATATTCATTGCAGACTCGAGATTTAAATGCTAATTTATGTTATTCTTATTTATGTTAAGGAAAAACTGAGATCATATCAAGTCAATCGAGTTGCCTATCAATATTTTCGGGATGCGCATCGGATTTCCTCTAATTGACAGTGGCAGAGCGCAAAATCGTAATACTGTGACAGAGTTTGTTAGGTTTACGAAGTATATTCGACAATCGTTTCAATTAAACACTCGGCAGATCTGCCGTTCTTACACGAAGCGCGAACGTAAACTTAAATGTAAGTTGATGTAATTGAGAAACTATAGGGAGTCGTATATAATGGATGAAATTAAAATCGTCATAAAGTTTTCATTGTGATTCGACGAACGACAGGAGACGTGCTTATGTTATTACGATATCATCAAGTATCAGGCGATTTCTTTCTCGATGTCATCTTAATTTTCATCCCCACTTACATTGAGCTACATAATAGACCTGTTTTTTTTAGCTGAACTTCTTGTATGGTTCATCTCTTTCCTCTTTTTCTTTTCACGTTGTAACTGTGTAAGATGTTCATCAAAGAAGAACAGAACTAATATATGCATTAACATCTGTACCAGAATCTCATAAAGAACTCATTAATTATTTTACCTTTGATCTTGAAAACGAGGTACGCAATTTGAAAAATGCGAATACTGCGGCAATGCACGCCGCAGAACTCGCCGTAATTAAATGCATTTGTAACTTTGTGATACAAGTGTGCTTTATATCTGTATAATAATTTTATAAAGAGACTTTACAATTGTGCTCGCGCGTGAATTCTCTTCGATTCCGGTTCGATTTTTGTTCAATCGCGCTCGCCCCTTGGAACTCTTCGTGAACTTTGGTACTTACGGATACCTCGGTCCACAATAGGTAGCTAATAATGCAACAAAAGGGCTTGCCGTAACCGGTTGAACCCGGAAAGCTCGTTTGGCTGCGTCTTAAGCCGCGTTAACAAATGCAAATCGCGACATGGCGACTTTTCCACGGGGATTAAGTCGAAGTATCTGTCTTCTCTTGTTCGGTTACTTCGATTCCCAACAAATGCCGTTTCTCTCTTTTTACTTTCTACCGTATCGCATAATTTGTCTAGTTATAGATCGTGAAATCAAATGATCATTGATAATATAGATATAATACGATGCATAGTGCATTTAATATATATAAAACAGAAAAGAAAGTGTAAGAAAGTTTTGTTTCTCCGTCTTTCCGTTGACTATATATGTTCGAATAAGAGGATAGGAGTTTAACGTGTACATTCCGTATTTCGTATTTTATCTGTAGTAATGCCTGCACGTAGTTCCGTGTGAAAACCACAGACATCTATATAATACACCGACTGCTATTATTTTCTTTATGTATACGAATGTTGCCTATATAAAAGCAATGCGCGAAGTGCATGCAGTAATATACCTCGCATCTACTTCGCATATTACTTTTGTAAGCGATAGAAAAATTAACGGAATCGACCGGGAACTCGGGATCCTTTATTCTCTGTACGTCTAGTTTCATTTCTAAGCAGTATGATGATCACGACTGCTCCTGATATTCCGTCTTGTCTACATATATTTAATTGGCCTTATAGCTCTATATTTTTATTTGACCTCTTAACCCTTTTCATATTGTTACGTTTTTATATAGATAACACTTGCACAAATAAGACAAATAATAGGAGTTAGCAGCGTAATGTATGTGTATTATATAGTTGGCAATGATTTTCACACGAAGCTATGCGTCACCATAAATTTTTGTTTTTATATAACAAGCCAAGTGACGTTTTTCGCATTGGTTGAACCTCTTTAAGGCATGTTTAATTTTACGTCAAAGGATTCGGCGAGTGCTATTTATAATAACGATGCAGAGCTCTTTTACCATATTTATTAATGATGATTATAGAAAATTTTGCGTAAATTATCATTTATAATATTTATAAATTATTATTTATACCAACGTTATAAAATTAATGCAGAATTCGACGTGCATTACAAGGTACGTGTATATTTAGAACAAGGTACTCAAAATAATAGATTTTTTGTTTAACCTTAACGAATCGCCAGATTCGTATAGCTACACTAGAAGAGACTAGAAGACTTTCCAAAAAAAAATCCTTTAAATTTTTTTTTCATTGTAGGTGTCATTTTGTTCTTACAATCAGTTGTATGAAACACGATACCAAGATTCGAAAAAAAAGGGTTAAATTGTTAAAATTTTGTATAGTAGAAATAAATCTTTAAGAAAAGAGAATTGGTTTGGACTTCATTCTTAGATTTTGTGCCAAGGACTATTTAGTAAAACTATTTATTAGTTTTTCACACAAAAGAGTATACACCGATACACAGATACAGTAAAAAAAGCATTGAAAAGACTAACGTTGCTTTCGAGTATCTGTAAATTGATCTATATATACAAGAAACGTTAACTCCTAGAATTACCGTGTCTTTCAAACAGTTCTCTTAGAATACATTGAAATTTTCGAGATTTCAATCGCCGAAAAATGTAATAAGAAAAAAATTCCGGTTGTGAAAATGAATGAACCAAAAGATTCTTATCATATCAATCAAAATTTCGGTTATCTTAACTTGAATTATAATAGATATAACTTGCGAAATATTTCGATTTGTGCATTTTTCAACAGAATTCCACAATTAATGCAATAAGACTCTTCCAGTGTACTTGCATAAGCCGGAAAAAAATGTCTTTTCCAGACAACGCTGCTGTAAACGCGTTAAACGAGGAGTCATTTGTGTCATCCCGCGTGTTTCTCGATCGCATTGTTGCGCGATTAAACGCGATCGATCGCCCGAGACAAAAGCGTCGGCAATTAATCCGAGCGAGCGAAGCGGTAGAGTGCGGCGGTCGTGCCAGTATAACGCAAAAAGGTCTTCCCCGTCTCCACGGCGGGAAGCCCGCCGAAACGCGATTACGGCGTAATCGGTGGGTAGAAGCGAAGCGTGGAATTATCAGGATTTAAGGAGGCAACAAAGTGCGTTTTTACGAGGGTCCGTCCAAGGATGGCCTTTATAGTCCACCAAGCCTCGTATTCCTGCCCGGTCTTCGCGTATCCTCTCTTTCCTCCGTCCAACCCCCTACTCTACCTCACCACCCTCTGTCACCCTGGTGCGCACGGATTGTATATATGTATAAGCAGAAATACCGGAATAATCGCCGCTGAGATATAATTAAGCCACTAATGACCACTGTGGATCGTCCGTGGTAGAACGGCCAGCAAGATCACCACCGGTCGTCGGAGCCTCACGCGCACCCGTTCGCGATAATTATCAAATAAAATAAACACCTCCGAGAAGGGACACGTAATGAATCAAATCGGGGGCTCCCTCGGCGAGCCGCGCCATCATCGTGGCCGAGGCCTCGGAACGCATTCCTCAGCACGGAACGGATCGAAAATACCGCGAACGCGACGACGAGATTTCGGGGACGGCACTAATCGATATTATTACGCTAATAACGCGCTTTCGGGTATAATGGCGACGCTCTCGCGCGCGGGCGACCCGAGGCGCGTAATGAGCGTAATTACGCGTGGAATGCTCAATCTGTTGGTAAACTCGATGCCGAGCCGGCCAATCTTCGGATAAACAGTGCGGCCTCCGTTGAGATTTCACCGAAGGAAAATTGATCTGGTATCTCGATAAACCGTCGTGTACGCTTGGATTAATAATGCGCAGAATAATGGACGGGAATTGTGTTAATTGCACATAAATTTTCAACGCTGTGAGATGTATTGGACTTAAACTTTCGAAAATTGTAATAATTAAGCAATCAAATAATGTCCGTAAATTAACAACGCTGCGTAATGTCATAAAATGAATCTTTATGCAATTGTTAAAGGGGTTACATCGAGAGAAAAAATTGCAATTACTATAATTCAATAATAATTTATCGTCATTATTGATGTTATATGTATGAATACACAGTAACAATTTGTATTTGTGTTACAACTTGTCCACTGAAGTCCTTGTTAACATTTTTTCCTGAATTTTTGACATGTCCGAGTGTGATAATGTTATTTGAATATTTTATATTAAATTGATATTTAACGTTTCTTTGTATTAAAATAATAATTTATGAGTGAAGAAGTAATGCAAAGATAATGTATTTTAAAACTTAAATTCTAAGATAAATGAATAAAATACGTTAACATATAACTTAAATATTTTAACATAACATAAATGTTAGTTTTACTGAAAAAGTATGCATTCACAGTTTGATTACAAATTATATTAATATTACATTTTTCATGTTTAGTTTCTTACAATTTTAATGTAGGGGTCAGCGGAAAAGTTAATGGAGTCTACTGACATTCTAACTCGGGATTTCTCATTTTCAATCCTAGCACTGTTATAGTGTTTTTCATTAGTAGAAGCACTACCACTACTACTACTATTGATTATGTATGTAGGTATATATAATTAATAGTAGTAGTAGTAGTCAACTGAGGACGTCATACAATTTATGAATTAAAATAACACAAAAAATATTCAAATAATACAATCACGTTAAATTAACACTTGGATATATTAAAAATTCAACACAAAATTTTTTTAGTAAGGACTTGAGTGGATCATTTTTAACACAAACACTGTTTATGGACCATTTTTAACACAAAAACTGTGTATTACTACTAACATTATAGCAGTATAGCAATTATAAAAAGAGAGTTACTAACCATAATTATTTAATGAATCATGAATTCTAGTCACACATACCAAACATTTTTCTCTCAGCGTATAATGATGCTGTTTCTTGCAACGAGCAAAATCGACAAAAAAAATCGATAAATGAAAATTCACATTATGGCAGAGAGAGAGAGAGAGAGAGAGAGAAACTTGACTTTTCAAAAATCCCACAACTAGAAAACTCTTTACAACTTGACGTCTCTAGTACTTTTATTATCATTAGCATACTCATATGCATTCGAAAACAGACATTCGAAAAAGCATGCAAGAAACGTACAGCTCGTAAAATCGGTATGCTGGGAACATGCGAATATTTGTTCGCGTCAAGAATCGATCACGCGATTCACCACCCGCTTCGTATGTCACGCATCGTTCTCTGATAAATGCGCGGGAGATAAGAGAGCACATAATCGTGCACGCGGGACAATCTGGAGAATGCTAAGCAGTATTTAATACCTGTACTTTTACTGTACATCTGCCGCGCGGCCATTAACGACCGCGCATGACTGATTTATATTAACAAGTTCCATGCCGCACTAATTTGAAGTAACCACCACACATGTATGGGTCATCGCTGACTTATAATATTTTTGTTTGTGTTTATTATATTTATTAAATAATATGTATTTTATAATAGTTGAAAAATTATTATATTATAAAGAAAAAATTTAATGTATCAATGTTACATTTTACATAATAATTATATATCCACGCATGATATTAGAAATTATTGTATAATTACTTCCTTTTATAATTATTTTATATATATGTATATATATAATAATTTCCAATTATCAAACAGTCTGGATATCAAATGGAAAGGCCACCGATGACCCATGCGGCTCGGAACGTGGTAATCAAATGAGTACGAGGCACACGCATGTGTGCGCATACAGAAATTTCGAAGAATCTGTGACGTGTTCATTGCTTATATTAAGAGACAAAAACTAACTCGTTGTAACTAGTTACAAATAATTAATTCTTGCCTCACATCGAACGCCATAGACTCTTGTCGAAAAATGCTTTAATATCGAGTATAACATTGTATCTTGGAATGTGTTCCTTTAAGATCCGATTTATATTCTAGTTAATTTGTGATTAGGCTTAACCTGATGATAATGTAAAATATTTTTTAGCTATAGTAATCATAGCTAAACTGAATGTTTACATTATTATCAATTTAAGTAAGGTTAAATCTAAATCACTAGCTAATCAGATAATGAAAATTCGAAAGTTAATCTGAAACTGGATAACAGAAAATTTTAATAATCTAAATTCGCACGTTTCACAGATTCGGTCAGTGAAATTGTTTCATAAAATCGCGTAAAGAAAAAACAATTATTCGTGATATGAGAGGGCTCGTGTGTGCAGTTATCTCAATCTCGAAGGATTTCTTGATCTGATCCGAAAGATACGTTGGATACTAATCCACAATAATAATGACGTTTTTAATCGAGGAAAGATAAGACAAAATGGTTTAAGACAAACGAACGCGCAATGGAGTAATCAAGGGTGATCCCTGAAGGGTGGGTAAACGAGGCTGGTAGGATTTCCGGCGATGTATTTACGCCACCAACTCTGGCTTTACGTTAGTAACAGGGACGGTCCAGGCGCGCGTTCATGTAAGCCGCGATAATAGATTATGATAATAAACGACATTGTGCCGACGTAAAAACGCCTAATACTGGGCTTGTGTGATATTCACGATTCTCCTATGTCGCTTAATATCGCAAAGACTGCTGGAGATGTCGTAAAAACCGTGCTGCTTACGCGTCAGGTAGATTTTGGAGACCTCAAACGAAAACTTTAATATGACAGACAAAAAATTTATACTCACCCGCAAAAAAGGTCACTGTAATGTTACACTGACCTATATTTTGACGTATTTTTTGAATGAGTATATTTTTCTTATAGATTTTTCCGTAACATATATATATATATATATATAAACGAACTTCTTTCCTGTATTTTATTAGTGCTTAATCTTTTAATTTAATAAGCATACCGCTATTATTTCTTTCTAATGTCGAACACATTGTGAATTCAAATTACACTAATGCGAATATTAAATGCAAATTTTTTTCCAGATGGAAACGCATCACGTGAGCCTTAATGTTACAGATATTTGCACACACATACACACATGCCGTCTACGATTTTGTTAAAACAATTACGATAAAATAAGAAAATGAGAAATAAAATGTATCATCTCATGGAATATCATACTGAATTATGCTCGTACGTTAATATATGTTAATGTTATATTATCACGATATCTGAAGCTTATTAGTAATATTAATGCAATTCCTGCCATCAGATACATAAATAATTGCAGATTTCTCCGTCAGAAATTACGCGAGCGTTTTCCCCGCGAAGAAATCGCGATTATGAAAGTGCACTCGTCTATTGTTGCGTCTGGATCGAATATATTAGCGCGCTAATGATGTGTAATTATACGTCCCCGTGAAAAATATGGACCGGCCGATTACTGGACTTGCAGATTTTTGCCGCTCGTGACTCAAAAATCGAATATAACGACATTGCTCACATTTACCTGCTTCGATACCCAAGAGAGATTCGCAGCGGTCTGGATACATAGAAAGATCTGATTTCTGTGCACAGTAAAGTTTTACGACCGGCCTCCGAAAATCAATGCGTTCCACGTCGTAATAATTTATGGCTACTTTTAATTTTTCTTTTTATGATATATACACTTCACACACATACGTATACACCAAGTGGAACGTATTAGTGGCATCTTGACTGTTTCATTGACCGCGGCGTTGATCTGGATCTAGTCGAAGAGCGACTCTTTCAGACTCTGAAAGGAGTAAAAGAAAAATAAAAGAAAGAAGCCGAATTCGTCACTAGAAACCAAGTTAAGTTTATGCCAGTGAATTTCGGAGCATGTCTGACACACGTTGTGACAATGCATCAACGACGAATACCTATACACGCGGCTGCACGCGTGTGACGATCTCAAACCGAATTTTTATGCGCGTGACTCCTGCACGTGCTCCTAAGTAGCATATATCAGTTTATTGCCGCGAAGCAGAGAAGCCTCTCCTTTCCTTTCTGCGGTGCCGTTGTCAACCCTATGTTAAAGTTTCTATGAACTTTTTATGTAAATATCGGATGAGAGATACCTTTCCCCTATCTCGTGAGCACACGACGGTGAATACTTTTTCGCGACAGCGCGCGCGTGCCATGCGCTTAACCCTCTCTGGCTTAGCAGTCTCAAAAGTAGTCGCATACATTATGCAGATTGCATACGAAAAAATATAATAAAAAATCAGCTCAATATATCTTTCTATTCTAGTTTGATATAGAGATAAAAAATATATAAGCTTTATAATGTATCTTTATATATCTACACGTAAAACATTTTGTGTTTGTGTTGAAATCACTGTTTATTAAAATTTTTGTTAAACTTTTAACATCCTAGTGTTAATTTAACATAATGTTATTTGGATATTCTGTATTAAATTTAACACAAGATAAATATGTCAGAGAGTAATATAAATGTTGTGCAAAAAATTAACATAAAAATTATAACATTGACACAATTTGTAAGCAATCATATTTCTTCATCAAAATTGACATTTATAATATGTTAAATTAACACGTTTTATACGTTTATCTTAGAATTTACGTTTTAGAATTAATTTTATGTTACTTGTTCACTTATTCATAAATTGTGTTATTTTAACATTAAGAAATGTTGAATATCAATTTAACATGAAATATTAACAAACACAATCACGCGTTATATAATATTTTTTATATAACGTGATACAGATACATAATATTTTTTACCGTGTAAGAAGGAAAGACCATTATGAAATGAATAATTGCTGATAAGAATGCATATCAAATAACAGATTATTGTGTTTGTATATTTACTCTGAATATATACTCTAAGTTTTAATCGTTAGAACATTACAAAAATAATTAATTGCTGATAGAAATACATTCCAAACCTATTAAATAACAGATCTATTTGCATTTATATATATATATATATATACACACATACTAGTTTTAATCACGTATTAGAAAACTATATGATTATTTGAGATAAGCAACAGGTTTCGTCATAAATTTCGAAATGGTTTAATTGAATATTTCATCATCATGTTTCTTAATTTAATGAAACGTTCCTTAATTTTCTTTATTTGTGCAACAAGAAACTTTTCGAGACAACTTCGACGTTAACAGAAATGTGTAACAAATTGTCACTGAGATTACAGTTTGGAAACTTAGCAGCGGGTTGGCTGATCAAAGAGTTGCGAAAGGGGGAGCGAAGAAATTGCATTGTTTCGTGCGACTTCAAAAGAAGAGTCGATTTAATAACAGAGGGGAAAAGAATATATTCCTATAACATTGGTAAGAGGACCAAGGGAAAGCGGATGTCGCAGTTCGAAAAATAATCAGCCGAGATGTGACATAGCGAGCGATATATTTAGATAGCGTACAATTCAAGCGAGTTTATTTCTACGAGTTTCATGCAAATCTACTGTAAGACGGGGTGGCCTTCTTCTTTATGAATACGAGATTAGGGCGGCGCGGAAGCTACCACTGGCGCGGCGGCGATTCGAGAACTAGGAGCGCACAGCACGAAACAGGAATTCCTAATCGACGGACAGACGAGACAGACGGCGGCCTACGCCGCCCCGTTTATTATAAATTGTGCTTATTAGTAAAGCCGGTCGTTCCACGTTGCAGTTAAACATCACCCGCTAAACACTAATATCGCATCGTGGGGACAAGTCACGCTCTTTTTTTCCTCCCCCTTCTGCCGCCCCTTTTTTTCCGTCCATGCCGAACTCCACGACGGAATAATCGCTACGCCACGAAATTGCGAGCAATTCGAGCTGTAACGATACGGTCGCGTTCCGGTAACTAATTTTAGCATCACAGATAATATTACCCGCGATATATTTACGCCCGTTAGCGAATTAGCGAGAGCCAATCTTATCACGCAAGTGAAGATAACGTAATTACATCGATACGAAGTTGCATTACCTTTTGCGATTTCCTCCGCGAGCGGCGTAATAATTGTGATTAATGCTAATAGAATAAGCACATGCAACTTATAAAAAAAGAAAACTTCATGAAGAGAAAACTCTAAAATTATCGCGCGGCAAACGTTCACGGGAAGGACAGTTTTGCTAAAGTATTTAAAAATTTAGATAGGCTCAAATCTGAAAATAATTTTATATACTTAAAATTTTGATTTGAGTACTATTCAGAATGTAACGAAACAAACAATTAAAAATAACATGGTCATAAAAAAGAAATATGCTTACTGGCGAAAATCAATCTGGCGATATTAGACCTATGATAATTGAATAAGCGCAACTTCTATATTAACTATTTTTTTAACGTAATTATGCCGGTTTTCCATGCGTGATCGGACAAAACGCAATGCGAATTAACCACCTCTGTTTGAAATCAACACACTACAGAGGCGCGTTTTATTTCGCCTTGTCCGCGATTAGGCGCAGCGACGTAATGGCGGTCGTGTATACGTCGCATCGGCGCTCAATCAGCGACGTAAAATTTTACGGTCGCTTCGTGTCCTCGAATCAGTCGTCATATTTTTCAGCGGAACGCAAAATATCGCGGATTCCAGGTCACCGGCTCGGAGTTTTGCGTGTTCAGCTTTAATTTACGCGTCGTAGAATTTCGCGATGTGGTCTTGCGATATACTTGAGATTAATGTAACGGTTGTGGATTTTTGATGTTAAGTCATTGATTTTAACGTACACTGAGATGCGTGATATTAAGGTAACATAAAATCCATTCTATTGTAATACGATAACGATTGAAGATTTAAGTCTAATAACCGTTTCGAATCTCGATATAAATTATATATAAAAATTTGGATACACTGCAAACACTTTGGATATGTGGTAAAACAATAAAAAGTCCCATTTTTGAAAAATCGCGAATGTCGATTAATTTAGAAATACTATAGCTTCACTGAGGTTCTTCATGGTATGAAAAAATCGTGTTTCTACTGAAATGTAAAAGTCGATATCTACATAGCACTATCAGCAGACATAAACTACTGCTGTTTTCACACAATTTGCACAGATTATATGTTTATGTGCTCCGTCAATTATATAACTACTTCGCAAAAATCATTTACAGAGGAAACAATCATGGTTGAATTAATCAAATATATTTGATCAACAAATTTTGATGAAAGCAAACATAATTTCTGCTTATTAGCAAATATTTTGGTACGCAACGTTTAGATACGATACTGATTAGAATTTGATGAATGCGTATGTGTAGTAATAATCCAAATATCTAAATATCTAAATATTACGACTACAAGAAAAAAGGAACGTGATTGCATTAACGTGATATATGAGTATTGGTATAACTGAATGGAATTTCTGGTTATATATTATAATTAATTTGATATACATACTTCAGGTTAATTCGACATATTTTTTTCAGCTCCAAAAACCGTCGTATCTATAAATCTATGATGATATGCGAATAATTTTTTTATATGAATTTCTAAATTGCTTCATATGACGAACGCTCTTCATTAACTTGCTCCTACGATAAATCCGCAATAATAAATTTATAGAAAAAAAACGCATCCTCTCTCTGCAAAGTGATATACGTCAATTATCTCGTGCGCCAAGTACACGTTTTGAGAATTTAAGCGCGTTTCGCCGAGAACGCGCGTAGTGACGAGCGATCACCATAATTCACGTCCTGCATTGTTAGCGTAAGGACGAAGCGTATCGCCACCTAGGTATTTCCAGTCGCCGCGGACCGATCGGACTTGACCACTTTTTTACCGCTTTGCCGACGATCACGGTCGTCGTGTCAATTAACGCAGCCGTGCGATAAACGCGAGTGCCGAAGAATGGACGCCCTCATTTTTAATTGAATCAGTGCGAATCGAGAAACCGGGCGGCCGGGCCCTCTTCCCGTTCGCGGCATCGACGATCGGAGTGTCCATTAAACGACCGATCGTTTCAGATAGAGAAAGTAGCTAGAGTCGTTTTAATGGAGCCTGATCGCGCGAGATAACAGGATTACGTTTCGAATCGTCGTCGAAAGCACGCCACGGCGCGATCACGCTTAAATCGCTGAATAAAGATTTTGACGGGCGAGTCCTTTGACTCGTGTTCAGACAATCAAACGAGTCGTAAAGTTAAAGATGGTTCAAAGAAATCTTTTACAACGAAATCGACAGACGTGAAATTTAAATGAGCAAGGTTTATGACACTGGAAATCATGATATGTCGAGAACTTTGAGGAACCACCGTGAATGCGTTCGGAGATCTGTAATTCTTTTTTCTTCGAATAAACAAACTGTAACTGTTATAGTTCGCTGTAAACCAAACGCATATTCTGACGCGTTTCTTTTAAGCAATGATTCTTTTACACCAAATTATTTGCAAATGTAACATTAAATTGTCTATGTACTCTCTCATGATGTGAAAATTATGAAAAATTCGATGGAAACCTCATCCTGTTTTTTCTTTTCGACACCTTTTTTCATGAAATCCATTAAATTAATAAAATAACTTATTGGCAATGTAATGTATGGGAATCTATACAGAAAAAAGTTGGTTTAAATAACTTAAAATATATAATATACATATAATAATTAGACTGCTTAGTGAAGCATGAACGATCCATAATTTTGATTAAAATAATCAGATAAACTTGATTGCATATATTCTGATTATAGTAACCAGATACCTTCTGCCGTATGAATTCTGGTGAAAATAACAAAACTTAAAATACCAGATTATTTAATTATGATAACCGGAATTTTTGTTTAGTTTAATCAATAACTTATTTAATTGTATATATCACGTTAATTCAATCATGATCTTTTTTTCTTGTAATCACAATAACCATCTACTTGGATATTATTACTACATACGCACAAAGTAAACTCTAACCGGTATCATATTTAAATGTTTTGATTGCAACTAAAATATTTGGATATAATAACTAGAAATTTTGTTCACTTACACTAAAATTTGCAATATTATTTCAACCGAATATGTCTTGTTAATTTAACTACGATTTTTTTTTCCGTGCAGGTAATAGACTATAAGCGTATACGTGCTTACGCGCTACTTTTACCTCTTAAATCGGATGTCGCAGGGTGCAAAGCTTCCAGTTAATTTTTTCGGCGAGAACTAATTTCGCGGTGATTTCAACGCGCGGCGTCCGTCGGATTCGACGACTGGCCGGCGCCAGCGCCGACGAGATAGCTCGTCACTTGCTTGCGACAGAGAGAAGCGGCGACTGACCAACCGGGCTGCGCGTGCGATTGGATTTCCGCGCGATAAAAGCCAATGGGGTGTAAAAAATATTTTAACGCGCGTTTTAATTGTCGTGCAGGCCTCGCGCCCGCTCGCAGATAAGCAAGTTACACAAACGCGAGATAATAAATTATAGCCATTTTAATTGCCGTTCGACTCGGTCGTCTCTTCCGCGAGAGTCTTCGCAACCGCGGCGATAACGCGCCGCACGATGATATTCCGTCCACCAATCGCTAATGATTTATCGTCGTAAGAACGGCTGACTGTTAAACGCCTTTCGCGGATTCGACTTTGAGACGGGCGCCGCTCCGGCGAAACGAGTCACTTAATCTCAATCACATTTTTTTGTCCGGTTGTACTTGCTCACAATGAGATGCGCTTAGGAGCTGTTAACGTCGCATTATTAATAATGTATGTTAATAACGAACGATCATATAATCTTACATTGTAAAGTCGCAAGATGGATGAATCATTTTTTCAGAGGTTTCGCTCGATAAAAATCAATTAAATAATAGAACACAGGATAACGCGAGTTATTTTTCCAGCGCGCGTTAATTTATTTATATCACATGAGGCTATTTCTATCGTCAGGGATCGCCAGCGTCGACGATTTCGCGAGAGAGCGATGATTAATGTATTTGCGAAATAATCGACATCGCGAAACCGCGGATGAATAAAAAAAAAGTACCCGGCATGTGCTCGTTTAGGTTCACTCGGTCTAATTAGAAATAGAGAAAGCGAGCGAGCGAGTGCTCCCCACACGTTCATATTGTCGTAATTAATTAGCCCCGGGGGAACTATTTACCCCTTTCCCCTTTCCTTCTCTTCCTCGCCTCGGCCGGCCAAACAAATTGCAGCAATATTAGAAAACCGGACACACGCGCTATGAAATATCTACAAACCGGCGGCGTTGCACCTTTCTTTCGGAGAAAATTACTTTCCCGCCTAA
Organism: Trachymyrmex cornetzi; assembly: GCF_001594075.2. NCBI lineage: Eukaryota > Metazoa > Arthropoda > Insecta > Hymenoptera > Formicidae > Trachymyrmex > Trachymyrmex cornetzi. The sequence goes on from NW_017299113.1 coordinate 126,822, forward strand.
ATGTTCCAAATCTTCCATCTTTCGACGGAAATTAAAAGTCACTAATGTTTCAAATCAACTAAAGTTTCTAAATGTTTCAAATCTCCGGGTTTCAAATCTATCGGCGAATGGCAATTAGAAGTAACCCTTTTTACACTGAGAGAAAAATATCGTAGTATTGCGAAACAAAATGTTGCTTACGACATTTTCTTCAATACTTATTAGTCATAAAAAAATTTGATTGTGATGATGAAATATTTCTATAAAATATATCTCATTCAATTGCAAAAAAAAAAAAATAAAATAGATGGCTTATTTGCTAGGATTAAAATTTTATTTTGCCATATTTAAATAAAAATTTATTTTAATATAAAATAAATACATTTCTCATATAAATAAATTTTTAATTTTTTTCAGAGTGTACTAATGAAATATTTAGTTTTTCATCATTTTCTTTATCTTCATACTAATTTTTTATTTAATTTTTTTTAGTGAGACAGAAACTTTGTATTTTTGTTGTTGTAAGGTAATGAGACGTCGCGACGTCGTATGTCCAGATTTTGGATATATTGTCTGAATATTTTTTTAATTTTAGGTAAAAAGTAACCCGATTCAGTCGAAGTTCATTTTAGTAGTAGTCCTTTAGACAGTCTGCAAAGTTTATAATTGTGACACACTGAAATAATGTCATTCTTCCTTTTAAGGATCTGTATCGTCGTTATTAACATTTAAAGCATATCAGGTAACGTTCTGTAAAACATTTTTATTCCACGATATATGAAAGCAGTCATTTACTTTAAAGCACATTTGTCTACGACGTATAACAGGTTAGCTAATTCTGTTTAGCTTATCCTTCCGTCGTTCGTCGCGGTAAACATATCGCTGCCGATAGGCGAGACAAGGTGATCGCAATTAGGCAAACGTTCGTAACCGTAATGTTGTACATTACCATCGCGGATGTCTCGGGATCAGTTTCATAAGTGGAGCTTGTAAGACGCGATTGGACGCCATCGTGAAATATCGTTCTTAATAGCGCGCGTTCGTTGCGCCTCGCCGTAACTGTCGCCGATTAACAACGAATAATTCCGGCCGCGCGTGACTATTAATTACAATCAATAACCTGCTGCTCGTCTCTCTCCCTCTCCTCTTTGCTCGTGCCACGTTGCGATTTTCTCACAATCACGGAATCGTAATCATGAGGAACGGAAAAAACACAGTCAGGGATAAATCCCCCCCCGCACATTTCTCTGCCTTTCGTAATTTTCATTCCGCGCCTCCGGCAGCGGCAATTACGCTTGCTAGCAACGCAAACTTCTCGTGTATATCAATCGCGTTTAATTAGTCGTCGGCAAACCATTGCAGTACCTATGATAGTAGGCGCGGGAATAAATCGCGGTGACGTACGCACGAGAAGTATCAGCAATGCGACACCGTTGACCCCGATGGTGAATTCCCTTTCTCGCCTTTCCCCCTTCTCCTTTTCCCTTTTCCCTCTTCTTGAAAAATCTCATATTTGCACGGATTCTATTAATCGCCAGTGGTAGGCTCGGAAAAGCACTTGTTCCCGCTGGTAGCAATTAATTTAGGCTTGGGCTGTGTCTGCGTGATAAATCTTGAAGAGATATCATAATTCTAAATGTATGCGAACTTTTTTGTTCCCATAATCGATCTCTCTATCAATACGATTTTTTCACAATAACTTCGAAGATGAGTGGAATGCATACGAAAGTAGTCAGAAACTTGCCGCGAAAATTAGAGTTGTTGAAATATTCGATGACTATCACAGATACGCACTGAAATATTATATTGAGTCATTATTTGAGAGATAGTTAATATGTCACAATATATTTGATAAATTTAACATTGAACATAATAGGAATGTGCAAATAATGGAATTTAATGTTCATTCAATTTTGTCAATTCTTGCCCATTTATATAATGCCACATCACATTGCAAGCATTTTTCTTTTGTATCCATTAAATATGTCTAATTTTATTAAAAACAGTTATTAATGCTTAACTTTATTTTAATACTTTTCTGTATTCAGCATTTCTGTATTCTGTGTTAATCTGTATTCAGATGAACATATATAACACACCGTTTGAATGCATATCCCAACCCGAAGAGTAAGATATGTAAACAAAATATAGAAGCGTTAAAAAGGTGATGATGTGGTTTACAAGCGACGAAAATAAGAAAAGGACTACCTGAAAAAAGGGAAAAATCAAATTCTACCAATGTCCAAAAATGTCCTAATATTTCCCTTGTAATGTCGCCAATAAATTTTAACAATTCAAGACGCCTATAAATTTTAACACTTCACACAGTAGTCAAAACTCAGTTGAAAATTGAATTTTATTCGGTCATCAAAAAAACCCACTTAAAACTTGATTCAATCGTAAGAATATGCCTCACAATCTAATCCGAAATTAATCTTATCTGAAATTTTAGATACTTTACGATATTTTTGACACTTCACGAGTTCCCACAGTGGTAAGTTGTGTATCTAATTCTATGAGGGTTACATGAAATATAGACGGATGTTTCTATCGTTATAACTATTCTAATCTATTGTTATAACGGGTAAATTGAATGGTCGGTGTGTGTGTGTGTGTGTGTGTGTTTTTAACAAATATATCAAAAGATACTTTCCCCGAAAACGAAAGTAAACAAAAACGCGATATCTAAATAGAGGGCTGGTATGTGACGCTAACAGACGTTCCTTGACACCGGTTTCTCTTATCTACGCAGGTATCAAAATCTGTCGTGTCGCACGCATTTCCTCTCGACCCTCGCCACACGGACCTCAAATCGATGATGTTTTCATGTATGGTCGAATCCCACTATTTCCCGCACTTAAATATACGGCTCCCGCAGCGTTATTGAGTTTGAGCATTACGTTATGTGAGGTGTCAAACATAAACGACAAACACCAAACACCGATAACACATTCTTCACTTGCTTGAAAAAAGTTCCGAGTTTGTAGTGGCGCTTCTGGTTTTCGCTATCTGAGAGCATCTGTCATGGTTAAATAATTTTTTTCATTTATCTTCGCGAAGCAATCGATTGGCTGTCAATGATTGATACCTAAGATAAATCTTCCTGAATGGAATATAATTGAGGTTTATTAGCATTGATGTCTAATTAGAAACATAAAGAAGAAATAGTAACACACTGGAATTAAAATGATGCAAAACGATATTATTTCAAAATTTTTAGCAATAACTTGCTGCATGCAATGTGTGGAAACTTCGTAACTACAATCCGATCACAGCGGCTGAATTTTGATAAAGAAGAAAACATTCCTTAAGTATCACTCAGATTTTCGCATGTCAAAAGAGCGGAAATCCATAAGAAGAACAAAAGACAAGAAATATAAGTTATGTCAGGGATGCACGTTGCCTTTGGAAGAAAAAAGACAAACAAAAAATTTTGTTGCCTGCCCTCATGCAAAATACGAGCGAAGAGGACGCAGTGTCCAAGAAGAATCATAGTATAAACCGAGGATGATTTAAACGAGTCCTACACTGTAGGTGTTCAAATATATATATATATATATATATATATATACACATATGT
>NW_017299113.1:130455-167091 GCF_001594075.2 Trachymyrmex cornetzi
ATATATATATATATATATATATATACACAAATGTGTGAGCGTGGAAAAAGAGAAATTACTTTTTTCCTTTAAACAGCCAGACTTTAGACAATTTCCTTTTTACAATCGGACGTGTTTCTAAGTACTTTTTCCGAAATTTTGCAAGCACAACACTTCCTACGTTATGAAAAACTGTCTATTAATTTCCAAGACAACCTTTTGCAGTACCGGCATAAGACAAAAAAAGTTTTTTGTATTCACACGAGTTCACATGAAAACGCACTGACCAGCCTCGCATCGACATCACCGAGTCAAACCTAAATCCAAGATGTTTAACATATGAATCTCTCGTCTAAGCTTCTGCTTATTCTCTTTCTGTTTTTAAAAGAGTATTGGTCACGTTAGTGCACACATAACAGAGTTACAATAATTTGAGATTGTATAAACGTAATAGTTGACTTTTTCGAGTTAGAACGAATTGTTGAGTGACTTTAGAGTTTTTATATATACACACACTTTTTTGTCTGTATTGGAGGTAATAAATCTGTTCTGCTAAAAATTCTGCTGCATTAATCAATTATTGAAGCATGACCTCATTGGATAAGGCTTCGTTATTTTTCATTATATTTTCAACCTAGCTATCCAGTAGATCCTTATTTTGATTTGCCATCATAAGAAACTATGAATAATTAGGGACTATTTATTTTGGATTTCGAGAGAATTGCACGACACCGGTTACTGACGCGTGTAGGATTACGCTCATTCCGCAGTTTCACTAAATCAGATATTGAAACTATCACGAGAAGGAAAGCACCCCATCACTCAATAACACCCCGTCATACACGCACCGATCGTGAAACCGAACTTCACTGAATTCTCGCAAAATGGCGGTGAAAGAGATTTTCGATCATTATTTCGGCCACTACTGCGCTTCACCACGGCGATGACAACACCATGAAGAACGAGTTTGCACGTACCTGGGTTCATATCCCGGTAGCTCTCGATTTTCCTTTAAGCTGGCAGTAGCACTCGCACCCTTGGACTCTCACTGTACTCTTTTGAAGCACAAATCTTTTTCTCCGACTCTTCTTGCAATTTTTTGACAAACAATGTCCCGCACTTTCCACTTTTAACCGAGTTTCCACTAAGTATCCTGCGCGGAAAGTGGCAGTTGTGACTCGGTGACAGAGTGGCTATCTGAGATATCCTGCGCGGATTGAGGAACCACGGACGGAGGAAGCGCGATAGGAACGTAGAGAGAAATGATATTGGAGCACAATCTTCGGGGCGAACAGTCTTTGGAGCCGTTCGCGAGCCGATGAGCGAATTCACCATCCGAACACCCGTGGATCTCCGTGGCACATCATGCGATACCTCCTGATTGACGTATGCTGCGACATGCCTTCAACTGGATTGGACGCAGGATATTTACCGGGTAGTCGCTTTCTTGATCTGTACTTGGCACAAAGTGATCTCTCTGCGAGAGAGAGATTCACTTTAGTGAAGAGTGTAGTTTTGCTATGAACAGTTGACAGTCATTAGAAGCATTAGACCAACCCGGCAATTCCATGGTCCCCCAGATCCTTCGTGACCAGTGCCTTCCGGGACTCAACCCATCAACTTGCTCACGTCTGACGATTGTGTGTACATATCTGTTCTTGTACCCTGTACTGCTTTTCAAATTACATTCGAAAAGTATTTTCTTCTTTTTTTTTCAATATTTCAGTATAGTCCGTAATTAACCAAAGAACTAATATCTCTTGTTCTTCCTTTTCTAATTTAAAGGATATTTTTTGCGTGAGAACCATAAAACTTTTCTATCTTTTTTCTTCCAATGGCAACTTGCATCTCTATCATCCCTTGTATTCCTTGTCCTTTGTTCTTCTTAATGGATTTTCGTCTTTTTTCGCAATGTTAACAGGCTTCTTCAATTTCTTTCGGTCACAGTAATACCAACGAGAAAAAAAAATAACGCTACGTCCACACGAGTCAGAGGAACCTTTTAGATCTAGGTGACGTTTAGGAACCTAGGGCACCACCCGCTTCCACTACTACATCCGCGCGAAGAACTGCCCCTCAGCGAACGAGCGTGCGATGGTCCTTGACGAGGGAGTGGCGAAAATGCGTTGTCGTAACGATAACGGCGGCAATCCGGTAATCTAAAGGTTTAGGACACTCGCACGGAATAACGGCGGCAGAAAGAGTTCCTCTGCCCCGGCTCCGCGGCTTTCGCCTCTCTCTACACGCACGGATATAATATTTTAATGAAGGAAAGGCCGGACAGAGCGAAGTGCCCACGTCGGCTCGCGCTGCCGAACTGGTCGGTATTCCCCGCCCCTCCGATGGTTTCACCGACCCCTCCAGGAAGCGAGCATGCTCCTGCCACTATCCCACCACGAACCTAATGACCATCTCCACCAGTATATTATCGCAGGCTTTTCCCCCTCTGTACGCGACTTGCGCGAGTTGCGCGCTAGAGGTTCTTTAGGACGGCAAATGGTGGTCGATGGGGGGCGGGCATAGCTTGCGCGTCTGGATGCTGTGCAACGGCGTGGTGGGGTAACAGAAGCTCTCCCGCCGCTCGGCTCGAACTACTTGTCCTAACCGTCGCGACCAGTGAGCCAGACTATCCCCTCCACATACTGTTAACATGCTGCAACGGCTGCCGTGTGGCATCTTTCGCCACCACCACATTTCTTATCGTTGCTACTTTCCCCACCACCCATGATTACCACCACCATCGCGACCACCTCTACTATATCGCGTCTCTCTCTACTATCAGCAAAACTATGAGTATCGCGCCCGACAGGAGAACCCTGAAGACGGCATTCGGATTGCGACAGCGCAGAAGCCGCGAACGAGAACGATGCTACTAGTAGCGTTTGATAGTGGGGGGGGAAGGGAAGAGGCGCGAGTTGGCCGTGGTCGCGCGCGCGTTGCGTCGGCTGCTCTCTCCTGCCGGCCTGCAACTTCCCGGCTATCTTTCCGGCAAACTTTCCTCTTCTCGTCGGAGACGGGAGGAGAGCCCCGTCTTTTCCCGTCTCGCTCGCTCTGTCGCCGTTTCACGCGTCCGGACGTATCGTCTGTCGTACTGGCCCGGACTAGGGACCAGGACCAAGATCCAGGATTTCCGACCGGCGCGAGAGACGTCGACGACATCGCAGACTGTGTCGCGAGACCGGAAGAATTCATCGGCGTTCTTTCTCCTTCTCTCTTTGATTTCCTTCCGACGAGACATCAAATTCGATATAATAAATGTGATAAGTGTTCTGCGCACTCGCAGATAACGAGACTTGTGCTAATCGTATGTTTTTCTAAAATGGTGATAAAGTTCGAGATAAATCTCCTGATCAGGAGGCAACATGTGTGTGAAGTTTAAGAAACACTGTATTGAGCATTAATTCTTGGGCCAAAATGGAGTCTTTGCTTCGCTCGTATATATGGCTTAATATTAAGTATATGCATCGTTTTCAGTTCAAATACCTTTTATAATAAAAACGAACAAATGCTTCGCGTAACAAGTCCGTTGAATATGTATAATCCAAATCATCACAATCTGTCATCCTAAAAATCCTACTGCTTTAATCGCGTTAATGTCATAAATCATACTATAAACGTGCCACAGCTATGTTATTAATAAAAGAATCAGGAAATCAGAAGATAAGAAAAAAGTAATAATTAAAATATATATAATACTTGTTAATAACAACAACATATTATATTAAAAGAGGATACAATTTTTAAGGATTTTATTTGGTATTGCTAATCATTATTCAGACTCTATTGTTTGTTAGAGAAAAATGAGATGTAGACATATTAATACACACAATTGTGGATCAGTCCTGTGCATTTCTTTTTCTTGAAATACTATAAAGATTTGAATAAATAATTGGTTTCTATTCTTTCCTTTTTTTTTAAATACACAACTTTATAAATCTTCTTAAAAATGTAAAGTACATGTAACGGTCAGTTAATAATTTTTGCATACATGTAAAAATAATGAAAATTAATTAATAATACGTTCATGCGTGCATACGCGCGTGCGTGTTTATAAATGCAAATATATAAATGTGTAAATAGGAGATATAATTTAATTGTCCCGAATGAAAAGAAGGAGTCATTTATCTTAATGTTTATCATAATCATTTTTTGGAATTACAAATGAAATAAAGGAATTATAAATACATTGTCCAGTTTTATAAACTGCGTGCTGATTCCGTTTATTGGAAACGCAATCACAAATTAAAGCTAGAAATAATGTTGTAAATTGCATTGACTGTTAATTTTAATAATGATTAAACAAAGAACAATTATTATGAATCACTTTAGCCAGGATTTGAACCTGGCACTCCCGATTTTCCGAGACAGATGTCTTTCAATTCATGTGGAGATATTTATCGCAATAACCAGTAATTAATCAGAGTCCGATAAATCGAATCGGCGCGCAGTTTATATAGAATTAAAAAAATGTATTTATAATTTTCATATGAATATTATTAAGTATCAAGATCCATTTCAAATGAAAATAAGATTCTTAATTCTTTTATCTTTAATAGTTTGATTGTTTAATAGTTTCCGGTTTTAAAGTTTCCCATAAATTCTATTATTAGTTTCATTATTAAATCTTTTTATAACAAATATCATAAAGAAAAATGTAATCTGATTAACGTTTTATGATGCACAAATATTACTTTTAAAAGATTAATAAAATAAAATACATAAATATAAAACATATTAATTAAAGAATTCACATTAATAAAAATAGTTTGCAGTACTGGTTTTTATTTTGTAATTGCACATCATAAATTAGTAAAGAAAATCACATTTTAATATTAATTGAGATCACATCGTTATTGTACATCGGGATTAGTACAAGATAGAGCGGAAAATGTCAAAGCAAAACATGTAAAAAGTTTTTTTTGACAGCGTTCATCCCAAACGTAGAGAAATAATAAGATAATGATGATGATGCGCAGTATCAATCCATGTTGAATAATTTTTGGTGAGAAAAGATCGAGATATGTTTGATCCATCCGCTAAGCACAATAAATACCCTCTTGGATAATTATGAATTATGATAGATTCGTGACTCGAAATTTCTGTTCCTAGTCAGGCATAATCGAGAAGGCGAAGGATTATTATTTGGAAGAGGAGGGATTGATCGAAGAGGGGTGAATACAGTCGATTTGGAAAGAGCAAATGGATCAAAAGGAGAAAACGAGACAATGAATGGATCAAAAGAAGAAAAAGAACCGATGAAAGAAATCTCTTCGTCGTTTTCAAAAATGATCGTTCTTATAATTTTATGGCAGGATGCAGGATTCTGGACCAGGTGTTTTGAGAAAAGATATTCATACAGCGATTTTAAATCGCTTTTTGTCATGCTACTATGAAGTCATCGTTTTGTTCAAATATTCACATCTGTCTGCCGCGAATTAATGATCATGTATCGACGAATTTATAAATTTTCTCACCAAAATGTATTGTTGCAAAATATCTATATAATTCTTAGACTATATCGTTACGGTTGTTCGATTATAGAAATTTCTTATTACAAACTTCTTGCATTATATTTTAAATCATAAGCGATTAAAATCATTTTTTATGCTGCCGTGTTCACTTTTAAATTATTTACAGAGATAAAATTATCAACAAAAATTACGTAAATTATAAAATTCAATTTATATGGTTGGTTCATACGTTTAAGATCGCCTTAAGTGCAGTCTTAAGATGTTATGAACCAATCGCCGAACCGTATTAGCATCTCAAGTTGTTATCAAAGATGGTTTTGAAATATAAGAATTATAAATACCGGATACATATCGATCTATGTCAGGCCTGGAGCCGAGTTGCACATTCCAACCGATTTTACCTATTGACATCATGTAGGGATGACAATAGGCAAAATCGTCCTATGTCATGTCGATTTGGAAAAATGTAAATCTGAAAGAAAACAAAGAACAAAAGAAGTACAGGTACGTTAGATTCTAAACATCTAAATCTTTTGATTCCTAAAAATTTTGAAAATAATAGATTCGGACAAAAAAAAGAATTTAAGAAACGATGTGATAACCATACAATTTCTCTTTTAAAATGAAAAAAAAAAAAAAAACACATTAGTTATAAAATATTTAGACTACGGTCCATTTGATGCTACGAATGCTTCGAAGAATTTGTTGATTTGAAACATTTGTAGCAACAAGTGAATCGCACCATTAGTCAGGTATGCGTTGTAAAATATTTCTTCTTTTTCGCAAACGAATAGTCACTATAGTTCGTAAAACTATCCCATGCGCTTTACAGTACCAAATTCACACCTGCATAACGATAGTGTACTCGTGCGTTGCGATGAATTCTTTCGAATACTGGTAGCGTAGTGGCGATGCCGCCGTTGCGAAATAATTAAGTGGAAATATAGACTACTTTGTCGAATATTTGTAATAGAAGTTTTTATATTTATGTTGGTACACTGAAAAAAAAGCTGTTGCAGTAAATTAGATGGTTAAATATGACATAGCATTTTTAATTGGTTGCAATAGCCAATTAAAATGCTATGCCATATTTAATCATCTAATTTGCTGCAGCAACTAATCTTTTCTTTCAGTGTATAGTACCTTTCTAATTATCTTAGAGTTCTCAGTTTATGAAACTCGAAAATAAGAATGACAATTGAGGATCCTCATAACAAGTTTGCTATATATACAAAATCAATGGGAGAAATAAATACGAAAAACGATAAGATAATCGTTCATAGTCGTTTACATTACGATGACAAGATACAAATGAACAACTTTTTACAGGTGAACTTGTCATTTGGCAAGACAAGATAAACAGACTCGCGACTGTTTGTAAAAATTGTATAAAATTTTTTAATACATCAGGAAAAGAGAGAAGAAGAGAGCGCAATACACAAATTAATTTTTATGAAGTTTCTGATACTATCTGTCTAACTATCTTATAAATTTTCTAGGAATTTTCATGAGACATTGCAGCATAGTCAACATTCGAATGAATTTTTATTCGTTAATACCATCCATTATCTGCGTTGTAATATGTATATTTAAAAAATTAGCATAATTCTATTGTACTTTCATGCTCGCTTAGCAGGCCGAAACCTGACCTTACCCTTGCGGTGCCACCCCAAGGACAGAAACGGTGGGAAATTATCTGATTCACGTGCGTGTACACAGTACACCCTTGGTCGTCGCGTGTGCATCGAGTGCACGCTCCGACGAAACGAAGGGCTGGCTGTTCGACGACTCCCTCAAGAACTCGAAGAACACACTCTCGGCTCGATCGCCTGACGATTCTTGCGATGCACGCAACGGTTACTAAGCACAGGTGAGAGCTCTTCGGGGAGAATTTTGTAGAGTGGTGTCGCGACCGATGGAGGAAGACGTGGAAAAATAATAGTGAAACGAGAAATGGTGAGACCAAACTGGACACTTTCGTCCACGTCGTAACTTTTGAATCGAGAGGGAAACCAGATCTCACCAGACAACCAGGCGCCGTGAACTACACCCCTCTTCGATATTGACGACGAGGGGCTGCCGGCAATTCTTCTTTGTGTAACTTCGATGCATCATCTTTGAACGTTCTTCGAAACTATGAGCTTGAACCAGGTTTGATTGTAGAATTTAATAAAAATCTTCCTTTATATATGCGCATGCGTGGAAGATTAGCGTTTTAGAAAAACGTTTTATGAAGAAACGTGAGACTGAAAGGAAAGTGCAATTTGAGCAAAATTATTCATCGACACGTCTTTTCCCATTATTGTCTTGACGCAGTTTATTTTTCTAACAAAGCATTCTTGGTCTTGTTCTAAATAAAAGAATTTTTTTAAAGAAAATGAAAAAGAAGATAAATTGTTCAGCATGATGTAGCATTCTTTTAATTGTAACGAAGCATTCGTTTTAGACTACGGAAAATCCATTTCTTAGAAACATTTATATCTAACGTCTAACGTTTAAGTCAATTACATTTTTTATAAAAAAAATCTCTTCGTTCTGCTTATTGCTACTTAAAATTATTGGAAAGTCTGATACGCTTCATATTTTTCCAATTTTTTAAATTATTTGTCATATAGCTATAACAATAAAAAACAAGCTATAACACATAAAAAAATTATTAAGACAATAAAAACGAGCCCATCGCTAATGCCTCCTTAAATACATACTAACGACAGAAGAACGGAAATGGTCTAATTCGTAGTCCAATTCGTAGAGAGATGCAAAAATGTCGGGGATGAGATGGGGCCGTCTAATTGGTGAAGCGGCATATATAGGTGGAAGAACAGAGGAAGCCGACAATCCGGTCGACGGGATCCGCGAATGTTGTTTAAGGTCTAGACACAATGTTGGACCCCCGAATTAGTGGTCTCCCTACGCGGTGCCTCTACGGTAATTAACGAAATTAGTCGCAATTAGAGAGTGGCCCCGAAAGTGGCTCCGGCGTGGCGTGTCTCTCGTGAGAGCCACCATAAGTACGGATCCTAAAGTCAGTGGAACGAAAAAATCCTCGTACGTTGCATTTACACGTTCAAACATAATATGATTAACTATCTCATTTGAAAAACAAAATTTGATTAAGTTAAGTTAAAGGTTAAAAATGAACTGCTTTCAAGCTGAACCCTGAGGGATGGAAACTTTTGATTTTTCTTGGCGTGGAGTACTTCATCCAAGTGGGAGTGGAGGGGAGGGGGATAGTTTTACTAACACGCGTTGGTCAGCAATCATAATATGAGAAAGTTAGGAATAGAGAGTGTGGCAAGCAGGACAGCAGCGTGCAGCGGGAGCACCTTAGTCAAATACCATTTTTTTAAATCACTCAAAATTTGTCAAAAATTAAAATATATTTTTAATATCCCAAATTCTGGCAATAGACACCCACGGGAGCTTTGGATATGGAAAAAAATTCCATACTCTCCATAAGGAAGTCAACGTCACGAATTTAAACAAAGAGAATATAGATGTATTTAAATCGGATGAAACTACTAGACTGTTTACTGAGTATTTAAATGTAATTAATTGGATCTACAAGTGAGAACTAAAAGAATTAATCACATGTTCAATCGCTCGGCGAGCAGGCTAGCTGCTTTGCAAACTTGAATACACGACTTGATCTCGTTATTAATCGATGAGATGCTCTTTTTTATGTGCATGGAAGTATGCAGTGTAAGTCACAACTTATTACTTAGAATATTTTATTTCTTTTTGATACAAAGAAATAAAGAAAAACATTAATGGTTCGAAAAGGGCAAATAATATTATACAAATGTATAATAGCATAATATTTTTGAAGCCATGAGTTTTAATTTTTTAGAAAATTTTACAAATTACATAATTTTTCCCTCATTTCCCTGACCGTTTTCAATTTCCTTCACATTTTCCTAATTGCCGGTTTTGCGGTATCTGCACTGAGAAAAATTTCCGGGCTTTATCCGTTCAAAAAGTAACAAAAATTGTATACCAACTCAGCCATAGAAAATAGACCTCCTTTCTCAGCAGGGTAAAATTTCTTAGAATTTTCTTATAATCACACTGAGAAAAATGTCCGTTCAAAAAGTAACAAACGGATATTTCCGATTGATTTTGATCGGATTTATAAGACTATCCGATCAAATTCATCGGATAGTCCTGTAAATCCGATAAATTTGATCGGATAGTCTAATAAATCCGATCAAAATCAATTGGAAATATCCGTTTGTTACTTTTTGAACGGACATTTTTCTCAGTGTGATTCTAAGAAAATTCTAAGAAATTTCACCCTGCTGAGAAAGGAGGTCTATTTTCTGTGGCTGAGTTAGTATACAATTTTGGAATTTAAAGTAAGATAGGTATATGAAACCGAGAAAGAAAAAGAATTCTAGTGGTGTCTAGTGCAAAAAAATAGATGAAAGGATTTCTTTGCTGGAATCGTATTTATTTAAAAGTTAAGAAAAATAAAAAAATACGATATACATAGGAAAAAGCAAGATAGACAACCATTTCTTTTAGAATGCTTGTTATGCATCCGCTTGAGCATTCCTTAAGGATTTTCTTTGCTACAAAAGCATTCAACGAAGTCCTGAATTTAGGAGGGATTATGAAAATTTTGACAAGATAAGAAAAAATGCATCCGTTGAACAAAAAAATATTTCTTTTGCGATATGTAAATTAGAATAAAAAATAATATTAATTAGTAGTAAGTATTTAATATATTAATATTAATTCAGAGTAAGAACATGTACCCAATCACATGTGCATACAGATGTCACAAATATGTTGATTACGTGCATGTGTATATTATGAACGAACGAAACATACTTGCTAAAATCATAGTAAAGTTAGAGTGTATGTGTACCCCTACACATTTTAAATTTATGTAGATAATATTAGTTCTTATAAAAATTCACAGAAAATATATTTTTTATTTAATTTATATATTATTTATTTAAAGTACTACTACTTTCCACGTTTTAATAGTCGTAAAATTGTTAATTATTTTATCAAAATTTATATAGGTATACTTTTATATATGTACATATATGTATGTATATATTACACGGTGTAACGAAAATAAGGTAACAAACTTCAGGACCGAGCTCCCTATACTAAAACATAAAAAAAAGTTTATATGAATATATGTTCGCAAATTCATACTGTTACTGATTGTGAGATATAGCTTAAAATGTTTTATTATGCCCGCTAACCGCCGCTGCGCCGCGCCATCGTGGGGAGTGGAGGACGGCGCATGGATGTAACTTCCTCGTTCAGCTTATAAATAAACATAAGCCTATATAAATGTTAGCACTTGTTCTCATTCTGTATTTTACATTACGTATCAAGAAATATATTTTTCAATTATTGCTCATTTATTTAAAAGTTAGCGCAATGGCAAACTATTTATTTTGTGGAAAAGTAGATATGATTTTCATGTATGGTCGCGCTATGATAATAGTCGAAGATATACTATACCACAACGCATCTTTGATGCTTGTGACACTATTCGTAATTGTCCCGGGATCTTTGAAAGAGTGTGATAGTTCATGACGTCGGATCCGAGCACATATTGAATTAAATGAGACACTTCAAACATTTGTTATAATTAAAAATTGGAAATAAATACTATTAAATAATAATAAATATTACTTTTTATTTTCTCGTATTAATAAATGTGAACTATATCTCAGTAACAATGATATTTACGGATGTACATTCATATGAACTTTTTTTATGTTTTGGCGTGGAGAGTTGGTTTTAGCACTCAATATTCATCAATATTAAATTATTTAGTTGATTGATAAAATTAATTAATATACCATTCCATAGCTACATCGAATAAATGTTAAATAAAAAACAGAACTTTACTAAAATTAACGTTTGCACTTGATTCAATTCGATTTTTGTTAATTAAATCATTACCAGCCAACCGTTGATCAAAATTACAATTTACCGTGCATATATAGATAACAGAAAACTTAGTAACGAGTCATTAAAATGACTGCACTTAAGTGATGAAATGTTCAAGATTCAAGATTTCAAATAAAGATGATATCAACATACCGTATGGATTACCAAAATTATTTGTAAAAGATTTATTGTGCACCTTCGTTCGCGCTGGCTCTCATTACGCCAGATTTAGGTGTTTTTGATATTTTAAGGAGAGAGAATCCTTGTGTACCATATATATATTTTTTTATTATAATTAAATTAATTGTTAATTTATATATGTATCGTATACGATACATTTATCTTTGCAATAATAAAATATTAAAAAAGTATATACTAAATACCTTCCATCGAATTAAAATATGATCGTCCTGATTATTCAGAAAAATTTGTTCACCTCGTTAGTTACACAGTGAAAATACACTAATGTTTTCGAATATATATCTGAATATTCCAAATGTAACCACAAAATCATTTATTTCCTATCGGAATACTTTTCGGATTACTTTTCGAAAAATAAATAGTGTTAAAATACTGGTTATGTTGACGTCTCTGGAGACACAGTCAAACTGAACGTTTTACTTGTGCCGACTTGTGTCGTAGTTGAAAAGCACAGGATAATGTTACAGTGTTGCCGGTGTCGCTTGCTGGCAAGCACACATACCTGTTTCTTCACGTAAATACACGCTTCGCAGATCTTTATTAATTATTATCTCATTATTGCAGTATCGCAAAATGCTAAAAAAACTGTCCATTGAGTTTAATTTGTATCTTTGTATGCACGCGAGTGTTGTGTCAATAATAATCAGCCATCTTATATGAACTTGATACTTTTCCAATCCTTAATACACAACGGAGGCACCTGTTTTAAGGTTAAGGTAATAAATATATTTATTAAATAAAGATATTTAAAATAAACAATATCTTAAATAAAGATATTTAAGATATTGTTTATGAAGTGTTAATTATATATATATATATAAAGATCTTGTATTATTTTATATTAATTAATTAACACAATAATTGCAAAAATGCAATTGTGCAATTGCATAATGTAGTAAAGATGATATTAGCGTGCACAGTGTATTTTATGCACAATAAATTATCGCGACAAATATTAGAATAATATAAATTATAAGAATATTACTAATTATTTCTTGTTAATGATCAGAAGAATATGTAATCACAAGTTACCTATATATATTAATAAACAGTAGTGAATATTAGTACTTTTGTGTTTCTTACATGAGATGTGTTTCTATTCTGGATGTATTAATGAGATTCTATCGCGATACGACGTTCGATATTATTCCATGAAGTTCAGTAACTCGAACAAGTTTCATCCGGGCACTCTTCCTCGTCAGAACAATATAAAGCATCGATCAGGCCAACTGCGACATAGGGCACAAACGTGCGTCGACTGTAAGATAATAATAGTTTATAAACGCATGAGTACACAGTTACTACAGCGCTGGTAATCCTGTGTATTCGCGGATCGAAGGTATAAACTACAATAGTCTATAGCTGTACATTCTCGAGTTTGTTCAATGTAGTGTAGTTGGATGTATCGTGTTGCGTCTAACATGCACGAAGAATGCAGAATACGCACAGCTGAGAGTAACATGTATACAGACGAACTATTCTAAGCTCCTTATCACTTTTAATCAAACGTTTAAATCATTTTATCGTTTTTTTGCCCATTCTCTTTCTCTCTTTATCTTCCATCTCTTCCTTTCTCTATTTTTTTTCTTCTTTAACAATAATTTGTTTTTAATACCAGTATATCAATTCCTTTATTATCGAAGTTCTTTACTTCTTTCTTTATAAAAATAAATCATACGAAATAATTGTTTACCTTTATATTTGCGACTACTGTAATAATCCATTTAATAAATATTTCTTTCTTTTTTTCTTTTAAAATAAATATTAATATAAATGTTAATGTTCAACAATAGATGTAAAATAAGAAAGAGAGAATGGGAGGAAGAAAAGAGCGAGAGGAAGAGAGAGAAATGTTTTATTTCTTTTAGTATTATACATATTTTATGTAGATATCGTAATAGCCTTCCTCTTATATCGTAATACCTGTATTCTTGCATTCTTAAAATGATACTTCTTTAGATTTACTTATTTAGTGATTGTTACATTCTCTCTCTATTGGTCTGGACAGTACGAGTATACTTATTGCTACAAGAACATTGCATATTACTTCGCAAATCTGTATTCAGCGTTGTAGAACGATTTACTTTCTCGAAACTTAATTCGAGGAACACCATTCTCCTGGTTGCACATATCTACGCTCTATACCGTGCTTTTGACTGTGTCGCTGATTACGTCACGCTGCCAGAAAGCCCGACTGCGGAACAGCGCGCGGAACGCACATAAAGGCGGTAGATAAACGTAAAGGGGCATTGATCGTCCGTCGCTCCTCCATTCACGAAGTTGGCGGTTATGGCTATACTTATGTACTTAGGTGTATATATACCACGTGTGCACACGGACAAGCATTCGTGTGCGTGCCCACGCACGGGCCTCTCGCGTGTATGGAGCCTCCACGTAGTCACCACCGAGAGCTTGGATACAGCCATGCATGGTCACGGCACATACGTCGGTGAAATCGTTCGGGAGCCGACAGAGAAAAAGAGAGGAAGGGGGAGGGGGAGTAGCCCTGACCTTCCGCAAGCCCGCGACCGTAACTCGCGATAAAACGAAAGGGCGATGACGTCACTGGTACCCGGCCTGTCGGTTCGGCTAGACAAGTAGACTATGTCAAGAGGGATCAGTGATCCTTGACATGAAGCTGGTTCACTTTTCGTTCAGCGGGATGCCAATGATTCGTGAAGTATCGGTAAATGGTTTTCAAGAATTAATTGCCAGTTTCTATTGGGCGTAGTTTTGTCATACCTGAATAAGGGGCTGCGCACAATGAAAGAAATAGGAAATAGGGAACAAAGAATAAGAATTTTAACCTATCAGAAACTGTGAAATCTATATTCAGCATTATACAATGATTTTACTTTCTCGGAACTTTCTTAAGTGAGCGAAATGAGCCAGAGGGTAGCCTTCTCATTTTCTTCTCATTGGTATAGCAAACGACCCTAATCTGCCGCGTTAAGGCGAGTATGATCGTTCCTAGTTTCTAGATTATAATAAATTCTGGCGAGCCGATTACGTTATACGTTGCCAGAACGGGCGCGAAGTTTCTGTCGTGTGGTCTCGAACCGGTCCAATGGTGGGTGTCTGGGTGTCAAGTACGCCATGCAGTAAAATGGAATTACTGCAAGTACGTCGAGAGAAGCGAGCACCGTAGTAGTAAACGAGAGAAAGAGAAAGAAAGAAAGGGACAGAAAAGAACGGAGTAAAATGTCGCTCACCTTTATGCGCTCGTTAACGGTACCGGATTTGCCTCTAGTTTAAGAGTTTCAATACAGAGGTTAAAAAAAGAAAACAATAAAAATCCATGGAAGCTTCCAATCCGATTACATCGAAGCTCGGAAATGGTAAGTGATTTAAACGTATTTTACTATCGTCTTAAGGCGCGAAAAAGCTCGAGTTTAATAAGAATAACTTTGCGAGCGGACATTAATTTGTCTAAAATATATCTTCGATATAGTTTGTGTTCTCAACGTCTCGATTGAGTACAGTGACAAATGTATAATAGTTACACCATGCCTCTCGTTTGTTAAGTTCCAAATAAAATAAGAGTCACAAATCGTGCTGTTGATCCAGGATTGTTCGTGATATGCAGGGCGGGGCACCAATAATCGTTTGCGTGCAAACGAAGGCGCGAAGGACATAACCGAGATACAAGCTCGATATGCCTAGTACAGACTGATCAGCCGGATAAGATAATGACTAATGCTAATATAGGAAACGACACATGTATGCTCTTTACACACGACGTACTCCATCTCGCGATGCTCTTGTTCCAATTTCGGCCAAAATCCGATATTTCGTTTCCTTCGAAATAATTGCGCTTTCCTTCGAAATATATTTTGCGCTTTTTAATATAACTTCTATTTATATCAATACGGTTATTTTCACGACGCCTCCAATCGCTTTATTACGAAATACTACGATATTTAACATCATTAAATTTCACTACGACCGAATGGATCTTCGAAAACGATTCGTTAAAGGTACATTAAAAGTTTAATTCCGAAATCTATACATGATTTCCACGTTTGATGTACGTACAGGACACTCGCTTGATGGTATGTAGACGAGAAACATAAGCAAGATTTTGAATCGAAATCTCGTTGCGCAGTTTCGAGATATTACGGACATAACGCGGTAATAAAGAACGCGTAAAAGAACGCTCGGGGTTACGGCTAATCCTTCGCGTGGGTTCCAAGGATAATCGCGCGTAGTCGAGGGTATCGCGCAAGAACCTTTATGTATGCATTTTAGGAGACGAAACCCAAGAAGAGGTAACGCGTAGGTTACACGAACGCGGCATTCGAGCCCTCGCCGAGGCGCGCGTCTTGGAAACTTACAACGCGCCTGCGGCCCGAAACACGTCTCTTATCGTTCTAGTATCTCGCGCAATGCCGATGTTACATGTTCGTATCGAGTGTCATTAAGTGTGATTATATGGCTCCGCCCGTTCTCGTGTACACCAGCCTGCGCGGCGTAAGGGGGTGAGGTTCTTTCGTGCCGTTCCGAGGTGAAGGGCTGCTCGGTGGTGGCAGGGGGTGAAACTTGCTTCCAGGTCGATACGTAATTTATTGCCATATCCGATATTAGAGTATCACGGATGAAGGGATTGGTCAGGATGATTTGCCTGTGCGAGTTGCGCCTTGAGGAAGACACGGTGTGCACGCGTGCGGTGATTTCCTTCTTCGCCCTTTTCGTTTTGTTCGTTATTCCGCTGCTTCATCTTGCATATTCGATCCCCATTATCACAAGTACATTACGCTCAGCATATACATTTCTTCCTTTTAATATTGCATGTTTCAATTTGTAATTTGTAATCGTGATTAGTAGATGAAACGGTTAATCGATTTCATCTAACGCCAATTGAGAAATCGATCTCTTGCGAAAAACATATATCGCGACGAGCTAAATTTTTTTTTCTCACATATACAAGTTTGACCCAGTTCTCTGATCAACGGGAAATTTATTGATGGTTCAATCGTAGACGAGCGTTCGCCTCTATTTGGATGTGTCCTCGATGCGATGAGCAATTTACGCGTACGCGAAACGTTGCGATACAGTTAGTAAATGATGTACGATGCACGTATTTTATTGCGATTGCCGATGGCTATTCGATACTGTACCGATCAAAACCTTTTCACTTTCTTATGGATACGCAGAGTGTCCGGTAACCCGTAGCCGATAGTATAACAAATAGTCGAAGATGAAGGAAAAGCATCACTCTTGTTACTCTTGCCTTTGCAAATAATTAGATATTTATAACGCATTAAAAGAATGTTCAAATTCGAAGGCAAATGTGAATGAATTGGGATCGAATGAAGGTTTACATTGAGACCAATTTCAAAATGAAATAGGAAGAAAGCCAAGCCGAGTTTTGTGACGTCACATAGCTTTTTGGTTCTATATATGAAACTAAAAACTCCCGTTTTCGCCCTCGGGACAGGACTGGGTGTTTCTTCACCTCACTTCCTTGATAGGGAAGTAACGAACCGTTGGGCACGCCGGCCCTGTAATTTTTTAATTACGTAAGCGCCTCGCGTAGTCACTCAGGTCGAGTGACTTGCAACCGACGCCTGCTCCCTAATTTTTAATAACACCCACGGCAGGAGCATTCGGGACTAGGTTTGTGGGCGTTACGAGGACCGTACTTTCCCAACAGGGAAAACAAAAACCCAAAAAGCGAGAGAGTAAAAGGAAGGAAATGGTGGTTCAATCGTACAATACACGTAAAATACAACGGCATCATCGAACAGAATATCATCATGGCCAATGAAATTATAACGTTCAAGAACTTAGAAATATCATGTAAGAGAATTGGAATCTTTCCACACCGGATATACTTAAACTACATAATAAATATGATGTACGAACTTAAAAGATATATTCGACTAAGACATTTTCCAAATTTTCCAATAAAGTTTTATAAAAATATGTTGATTACATTGACAAAACTATGATAAATAAATAAATTGAGCAAAGAAAAATGTGAAAAAAATGTATACATATATTCGGCTGTATAAAAGATTGGTACATAATACGTGTAGGAAATTGTCGAATATGTTTTGTCATAGAATTAGATAATCATTTATAAATTTTTACCAAACTGTGTTAAACAAATGTAAAAAGGATGTGTAGACATATTCGGTTATCTAAACGACAGATCTGTGACCTGATATAGTTATCTGTTTAAATAATGAACGGTAATAAAAGGATTAGAAAAAACGAATCTGTCGTATAGACCAGATCTGTGACCTGATATAGTTATCTGTTTAAATAATGAACGGTAATAAAAGGATTAGAAAAAAGGAACTCGCCAAGTAACATGCTGTACGATTTTCCCGAATCTTATTTTTTTTTTTGTTATTTTTCCTCAAGTCATGTTCACGAAAGCAGGCTCTTGAAAGACGGAGGAGCGTCAGCTGGTCGAGCAATCCGCGAGCTTTATTATGCACACGATGCGCGCGCTCTAACCGAGGCTTATGAATAAATATCGCGATTTCCGTCGACGAGATCGAAACCCGAACCCGGCATCGACGGCGCGGCAAACACAACGGATCGATAAAAATTCGTCCCGTACAGCCAGGCGCCATAAATATTCCAATAAAGGTCGACTGTGCGTCGTCGAGCCGCCTTCAGAGCGTTTCGTCTCGAATATGCACACAGTCTCTCTTTCTGCGCGTGGCTATATATGTATGTGTGAACGCTGTAAAAGAAAGAAGCTGACCCGTTGTCCCACAAAATGAAACGAGAATTGCCGATTCTTATCCTTTTCGCTTGCTGCATTCTTTTTTTCCTGCTATAATAATGTTTCACGAAGTGCTTCGTGTCCGACGTTTGCGTCGAGATCGAATAGATTTTAAATTATTTTGCATGTGCGTCAAACAGTAAAAATCTAAGACTCTTTATTTTCGCTAATTCATCGCTCTTATTTTTCCTACGTTCTTTTCATTTAAATATTTATAGTATATATTTATTTATAGAATGAGAGATCAAAAGAGATACGATAGTGTTATGTTTGTAATTATAGTTCATACCGATTGAAGAATAAAAAAATGCTAGAATAACTAAAATTGTCTTAACTGTCACTACAATCTATATTGATGCAGATATCGAGAAGCAATAAAGAATTATTACCGTTCCTATCAGTATTTGTAGTATGCTTTGAAGCGGGTTAATCCACATACACGTCACGGCCATTTCCCGGTAATCATCGTACATCTTCGTTTATTCGCGAATATATGAAAGCCGGTTGGATACAACGTAGAATTATCCCAGTCGCTAATATTGCGCTATCGACGGCCATTGTTAATGTACTATTTACTCATTGCTACCGTCACAATTGTCATCACGACAGACAGTACGTGGCACTAATTATCGTCACGGCAGCCTATTGTTCCACTTAAAGCCGATTGTTATCGTTACGCAAATTATAGCCAATATAGTTCGCGGGCAGTAATGATTTCGCGCCGATATCAATTCCGATGATCGTGCGATAGGCGATAGATGTCAGTTCGATAATTGTAGGACACTGATCGAAAATGATTTACGCGCCAGCAAGATAATTCCTTTTTAAATTAAGAAAGTTGGTGTATGTGTGATAAATAATTGTATGCTTCAAATATATGTTAATTAAATGTACAATAAACTTAATTAAGAGTATATATATAAAATGAATATTTAGAAAAAAAGAATAAAATATACTATAAATAAGCAAAATATGTAGAAAGAAAAAAATTAATAATAAATATAATAAAAGCTTAAGTTATAAGGAAGATACCAAAAGAACAAAAATATGAAACATTGTTTTTTTGAAAAAAATCTTAATTCACATTCATGATTATTAAAAGTACATCAAAGTTTCTAGTAAAATACAGCATATGAATCACAAGTAAGAGTTACAACACGCAAGTATAATCGATATTGGCTTTTCTTCCTAAAGAAATTAGATCAACGAGCTCGGTACAAAAATACGAAGCGATCGACCTGAAGACGTTTACGGATGTCAGTGCACAGTAATAGAATACTTCACTATAGCGGCATTGACTGCGCAATCGACGATATAATTAAGGAGATGAGGAAAAATGGGAGCGAGAGAGAGAGAGAGAGAGAGAAGAAGAAGAAAGGATATGGTAAAAACCGTATAAGTACTGCGAAGCGCACTTTACCAGGTATAAATCACCGCGACGGGAAAAATCACTTACCGCAAACATGTAAATTAACAGCGTATCGAAGAAACAGTGCCTCGTAAAAGTGACGGGCGCTTATTTAGAGCTCACTCTTTCTCATACGGATAAACGCTAAGCAGCGTTTGTTCGCATGATCGATGTCGGGGATCATTAAATTGCAATTGTGAATAAAGTCGTTCGGGGTTGGAACGGCAGGTAGGAATCTTCGATCATAATTATCTATTTCTGTTTATATAAATCACCGAGGATCAATTAATGTGTGGCGGAAAAAAAAGAGGGATATAGTGAGGATGGAACGAGCAAGCGAGAGAACGGAGAAGAGAACGATAGCATACGGTGTTTTATAATACATGCTCGCGATCTTAAATCAACGTCCTTTACCTCAGCTGAAGATAAATCTTGTCGCACCCGGCATGGCTTAATAAATATACAATTGTGTGCATAGAAATGGAGCGTTTTGCCGGTCCAGGGTTACTTTTACGATCAACGAGCGCGTCACCGGTATTACCTGTTAAACGATAGGTACCAGTATAGTGGTAATAGAGAGATTAATAAATGGCCGTGGGCATTATTAAATTACAGTCCGATTTTTGTCTCATACGCTGTACTCATGCATAAATTCTAATAGAACTATTTTTGCGAGACAATTCACGAATGAAATAAGAAAAATTATCATAGTAATTACAGAAGTGATATTTCAGTTTGACGAAAGAGAAAGGTGGAAAAATAATTGCATATGCAGAATGTTTGACAGTTATTGATACAGCACTCGCGCGTGTGCAGATAGAGTGGATTAAACTTGTGAGAAGAAATGTCATTTTGCAATTTTTATAATAATTAATTAATAATTAATAATTAATAAATATCCTTAAATAAGTGTGCATCTACACGAAGAGCTAGCGCAGAGTATTATTCACGTAACTTTTATCTGAGCGGAAACGTGAAAATTTCTATACTTTACAAAAATGGCGTATGATGCGTAACCAATGCTATTCATAAAGTAATTTCTATTAAAGTCCTTTCAGCATCCAAAATGCGTGTAAAGCTAGATCCTCTCTCTTCGATGTGAATAGGGCGAGTTAATAAATTGAAAAAGATCTAACTGTAATTTATAGTTAAAACCCATAATATAGTTAAAACATTCCGTGCAGCGTGAATCAGGTAATCTACAATGAACTTTTAAGTGAAAATGAAAATGAAGGAATGACTTCCCTATGTAGAGTTATATTCAGATTCCCACCCAGATACCACTCTATTTTTATTGTTTATCGAACGTTAAAGGATGACAAAACATCTAGGGAGCAACCGGGTCGGAATCTGAACACACCTTACGAGGGAACGTGGGGTGGACCACGTTTCGCGTGGAAAGTCGGACGCCTCTAGGTAGAGGGGGTGGGGAGGGGGGAGGGGGAGTGGGAACCTAGCATCGCGCGGAGATTATCATTACATAAGGAGGGAAGGGTATGGAGGGGGGTTCTTAATATTGTATATGGCAGAAATAAGACGTTATTTTTTAAACTTTTCTGTTAATAACTTTTTAATAAATAATGGTCGAAGGTTAAAACTTCACTCACCATGACCTTGATAGCATAGGTTAAGGTCAAGGTCAAGGTCATTGGGACCTTCATCTTCATCTCTACCAGCCTTTGTTCTAGACTTTTTATTCAGGTATAAGGATTGCTATTCTCTTTTATCCCTGAATTTTCCTTTTATATTGTCCTTTTCTTAAGACATCCGGGGTAATCGTAAGTGTTCAAAAGAATTTTCCAAATAGTTCTTTTTATTTAAGCCCGGTTGCTCCAACGTTACTTTGACTTTAAACGAGACTTAAAACTATCTGTCTCGTTTTAAAGCTGAAAAAGAGACACAGATAGACAGAGTTTAAGCCTCGTTTAAAATCAAAGTAATATTGATGCAATCGGGCCTTAGACACCAAAGTTTCAATCAATATTAAAATGTGATTTTTGACTAATTTATAATTGCAAAGTAAAAACCAGTAATGTAAACTATTGTTTTTATTGACCTGGATTTGTTAATGTTTTGTATTTATGTATCCATTTATTTTACTGATATTTAAAAAATATCAATAAAAACACGTAAGTACATTCTAAATAAACTTATAATAAAATTTCTTATTTTAAATAAAAAAATAAATTCTGTATTTAAAACAAAAAACAGATCCTGCTCGTTATTGAAAACACAATAATTAACTATAAATGACGATCAAAGACGAGCGAATAATAAGATGTTAAAATATAATAAACTATTATAATAATTTTAATGTTAAAATTACATTAAATCACGCGAAACTAGTTTCGACTTTACAAAATCTTCATCAGTCGCAATAATATACATAAAAAATGTAAAAATATTACATAATCGCAAAAAAACCGGAATCAAATGTAGTCAACAAATAAAAATTCTCTGTAGTCATCTTTAATAAATTAATTATCATATTTTTAACTCTTATGTATCTCTTATATGTTGTATAATATGCAACAATTATTATCATCATTTTGTATTTATTTATTTTCAAATTATTTTTTGCTCATTTTTATATGCGTCCCCAGAATTTTTGGTCTGTAAGTTTTAGTTTTAAAAATATTTTTTATATGATAATTTTATCTATTTAGGCCGTTTGATATTTTGGCTACAAAAATAAACGTACTTAATTATAAAATTATTTCGATTTCATATATGTGGATACGTAATCATGATATCTAATGCAATATTCAAAGAAATACTTATCATAATTTAATACTTTTTTTTCAGTACACAGAGAAGAAATGAATTAAATTATAATATAAATATTTCTTTGAATAGTCCTAGCGGAATATTTATTTAAATAAATATTTAAATAAATGAAAAAAATGATAGTTTAATCAAATTAATGGTTCTTGTACTTAATAAATATGTGTTTATATCTAGTAAATATTCCGCTAGGATTATTCAAAGAAACATTTATTAAAATTCAGTAAAATTTTTTTTCATGTACATTAGACTTTTTTCTTTACTTATAATAATTTTTGTAATTTTTTAAATCGTTATAAAATAAATGTTAATTAACAAATATAATAAACGCAAACAAAAATATTACGATTTTTACTATATATCAACTATATATCATAAAAAAACCAGTAACGTAGCGTGAAGGCCAAATTACCTAAAAAACTAACACAGCACGGAACATGTTAATAAAAAATTAAGCAAATGAGCGTGCATCCGTGCTATTCTTTTTCTTATAGCTCAGTGAGTTTTTGTTTCTGTGAGTTACAAACTACTTTCAGAAGTATCATCTAAAACAGTCATTTTTTCCTTGTGTTAAAGAGGGAAAGGTTTAGACACATTCAAGTGATCGGAACTGCTGAACGGTAGAATATATTTTTGAGCGATATTATGCAGTTTATTTCAAGGCATCAACTCTTCACCGAATCAGTATCTCATTCGCACAGAGATCCATCCGTAGCGAGCGCCACGACGCAAGTGCAAGCGTCTCGGTCCGGTAGCGTCTCTTATTAGCTGCTAAGGCGTCGCGACGCCCCTTGGTTGCAGAAAAATCCGTGAGATGGAGACGCCCGTAAAGCTGTGAGCTTTGAGAATGAAATGCGTGAGAAAAATAATAGCAAGGTATTACAATCGACGCGTTGCCTGGAAATTTGTGTTCAAGAGCGTCATTTTCCGTTATTAGCTCACAAGAGCGGCCCGGTGATTAGATTGATTAAAGCTTCCATTAAAATTTATAATTATTAATCCTAAAAAGCTATCGTACGTATAAGCTTGACGTGCAAGTGACCGAGATCATTGAGAATTAAGTTATGCCTTCAGTGATTAGAAGTGATCAGCTGCATTATAACAATGACAAATGATTTCAATTTGAAACAGTTTTATATTATTACATATTTTATTGATAAATACGCGTCAAATAAATATTAACTATTAACAGTCAATTTTGTTTTCCATTTTGAATATTTAATTTTCTGATTGTATAAATGTAATTAGGATTGGTAAAGATTACGTTTAGAACGTGCTTAATCGATGCTTTAAAAAAATACATACATAAATTTAAAAACACATACATAAAACTTAAAAAATATGTTGTTTAAAAAACATTTTGTTTTTTAAAAAAATATTATCTTTTGCCAATTCTGAATGTAATATAAAAATGAATAACAATGAATAACACATTATTTCAAAATTGAATTTAATGTATTTTTCTTTTTTCTAGTTAATAATTAGATTATTTATACTTATAGAAAGATTTAAATTTTTTATAAATATTTTGTTATTGAAAATGTGAAATATATAAAATTGTATTACATTAATTAAAAGTGGCTTATTTTCTCGAACATAAAATTTACGTATCAATAATAATAATGTACTCATCACTCAATATTGATAGCGTTCTAGGATTAAGCGATAAAGAAGATACCCACAAACAGACATATTCGTTATCTTTCTGTTGGCACAGCAAAATAAAGGATATATCTGTACATAATTTGACACATTTGTATAAGTATAATTGCATCGTAGGCACGATTGTATAATATTATAGCGTGATTATATCTCGGTCTTCTAAAATATAAATGACTTGATAATTTTATCATGTCATTTAGAGATTAGTAGACAGCAACTGCGACAATTAACGACAGCGAAATATTATTTTGCTCGAGTTGGTCGCAGAGGACACAATTCGCTGAAATTTCTCTGTCCTCTGGCATTATTCCATCTAAAATAATAATCCCTATCTGTTTCTCTAAATTATTAATAGCTAGGAGATTATTTTGTTTCCGTGTAACCCGCGCATGACTCCTAAAGTCGTGTTCACCGGAAGAAGAAGCGCATACGTTCATCGAAGTCTCTCTTCTCTCTCTCTCTCTCCCCCCCCCCTCTCTTCATCTCTTCTCTTTTTGTCTCTTTCTTTCACGAAATATTGACCTGTGCATTATCTCGCATCCGCTTGCACTTGGAGTGCATCCACCCCGTTGTCAAGGGAATACAAAGAGATTCGGTGCGATAGGCACCTAAGTGGAGAACGAAGCGAATGGGCGAGGCGAGAGGATGCATGAGGAAGGGATGGTTCATCGTCCGTAGTCGAAATCGCCGAAAAGGAAGGTTGTCACCTACGTTTTCCTCCGTGAATTTCCACACGTTTCTTTCAAGACGCACCCCACTCTTACTTTGCATTCCTTTTCCATCCTCTTTCCCCTACCCCGTTTTCAACCTTCGCTCCACCCGAGAATCCGCCCGCTGCTCACCCTTTCGTGGAATGCCCAGAGATCGCGAGAGAGAGGGGGAGAGAGGGAGGGAGGGGGGGGGAGAGAGAGAGAGAGAGAGAGAGAGAAGGGTAGAAGTGAAGAGACGATGGAGAAAAGACCGAAGGTGGATGCTAGGCGGGGTAGGTGCCGACTCTGAGCATAGCTAACTAGCTGAATCTGAATCAATACTTACTTCCGCCCCCAAAGCACTTCACCCTCCCCTATCTTCCTGCATCCCTCTGTATACCCGCGTCTCCTCCGTTCATCCACCGACATGAGTCGGAGGGATCCGAGGGGCATACTCTCTCCAGTTCCTCCATCCCCAAGGTGTCTCGTCGTTCTCCATCTCTCCCTTCTACTCCGCTTCCGCTTCGCGAGAATAGCGTTCCCAATAGTTGCGATGCCGATGCTTGATCAGCTCCTCTCAATTCACGCTTTCATGATCAGCATGTTGTGTCTATTCAATTCGCGAGTTGTTCGATTGCCATATTTTGTAGTCTACCGAGCGAAAGGTCGCCAATCGTTATTTACTTTTGCGGTCATATATTTTACATTAGATATTAGATTCTTTATAGATTAGAAATTATTTCTTTAGCCTCTCGCCTCTTAGAAATTAATGTCACTTTAGATTGTAAGAAATATTTGTAATTTTAAGCGAAAATAAAGCAACAAATGATTTTCAGCTATTTATTTATTCACACACGTATGTTTATTACTTTAAAATTAGTGGCTATATATACGTTTACATCATACATTTAGGCCGCGTCATTCAAATTCGACTATCAATTATTTAGGCTCTTTGGTGTAATCAAGATATAGATGGTTTAGGCTCCTTAGTGTAAACTAAGATGTAGTGTAAGATGATAGATGACCTATTTTTTCCATGGTCAGGCCTCATTTTTGGATGACTCGACCCAAAATGTAGGTTAGGCCGCAAAATAGGTATCTCGGTGTGAACGTAATCTATCGTATTAAAAAATATTGTGTTAAAATTTCAATTAAAAAACAATATACCAGCATTATTATTATTAAATCGTTATTAATATTATTATAAAATTATTATTATATACAATTCAGTTCGATTATATTCCATTACATCGTGATTTATACAATAATTATTATCTAAATAAGCAAAATTCCATATATGATTTAATATTCACGCTTATTGTGTATTCGTAAAATCATCAATTTAAACCGTTAACGATAATTTTACTTTCCGTTCGTAACATTTCAAGACAAGATGTCTCAATGCTCTTACAAGCTTCTAACGATCTTCCAACTTTAAAATTGGTAGCATTCACTATCCGATGTGCTCGATGTCTCGATAGGGAAGCCATTCCGAGGGGATGTTTCCCCTACGATTCCATAGTATTACCTTCCACAGTTTTACGACACTATTCTACTACACGTTTAAGATTCAAGTCCTACGTTTTAAGCAAAACGTATAGGGGACTTCAGAAAAGTAGATTTCAGTTTTATTTAAAAACTTAACGCATGGGCACAATTGTATAAGATTTTATTGAAATTTATAAATAGAAAATTATAAGAAATAATAAAGTTATCGGAACATAGTAAAATAAGATTCAAAATTGTTATTATTACGTAATTAAACAAATTTAATTATACAAATTTAATAATAAAATAATTTACTTGCAACTTTTTATGCTCTTTCCCCTGCTTTCAACAGATTACATAATATTTTTAGTTGAAGCTCTTGCTGATAGATATCGGTTAAAATAAACTGTACAAAGCAACATTCATGGAGGGAAACTAATGCTAACGATAAGTGAGAGAGCATGCCAAAGAAAACCAAAATGAGTTATAGTATGACACAATACGATGATGCGACCAAAATAATAGATTAAATCAATGTAGACGAAACATACATCAGAGTCCATCAATCTCTATCAAGATTTGGCTCGATTAAACCAGAATGTCATGAGATACTAAAATAAATTAGCAGGTTAATTTAAAGGATTTCCAGTCCAGTCCTCCAAACCAATGAAGTAATTCATCGCTTCTTTAAGTTATAACTCAGCATAATATTGAGTAATTACTTAGTAACATTCTCGAACTCTGCTATTAAATTATTAAAAAATACTTTAAATAATAAAGAGAATATATATTTTTAAATATATCTATAGTTTTATACACACACATATAAATGTGTGTGTGTTTGAAATTGCATTTGTTGAGATGAGTACTTCCTCCCTTTGAAAAAAGTACTGATTAATCGTGAGTGTTGTGGATATCTGAAAATCCACGATTGTAATTTGCATAAGAAAAATCGAGAATTCTCGCAATCACGAAACGACGTTATGGGCTCTCGCGCGTGTTCATATTTGCGTCTCGAGGTCGTCGTCGTCGTCGGGGGTGGTCGGTGGGCGGCGGAGGGAGGTGAATGCAGTCAAAACTTGGTATTCGCGCGACGCGCGGCAGAGAGAGAGGGAAGGCGTAGGTGAGATTACGACAAAATCCGTGGCAGAGTCGCCGTCGTTGCCAAAATGAGGAAAATTTTAAAATCTCTCTCTCTCTCCGCGACTTCTTATTTTCCTCTCAACATCCAGGCGCAATTGTCTTAAAAGAAAAGAAAAATAAAAGCAAGAGAAAGAAGACATGTGCGAAAAATGCATAAGACAATTCCATGTTGTACGTTACTCTAACATACGCTCCTACGACAGTTGGTCTATTGCAATGGTGGCGGCACAACTTTTTTTTCCTCTATAGTTATCGCGTCAATAATTGATACGCCGCGATACGTCGGTGAAATATTATCGTAGATGCTACCAACAACGAGACAATTATACTCCGTGTACTTGCGAGGCGCACTCCAAAGAACGGAACGTTGCATCTTGTTTTTTTAATGTCACGATCTCGATCGTTGTTGCAGAAAATATTATGTACGGCTTTTATGTACGTTTCCCAACCCGTAGTTTGTACAGCTCTCGTCCGTGCTCTCGCGTCCCCTCGCGCGTCGCGGCGCCGAGCCGTGCCGCGTGGAACGACCGAACGCGCGCGGGTTCCGTGGATATTATAATTCTCCGGGTTGTGCGGCGCGGGCTAATTGTGTAGCGTGGGTGTGAATATGGTTTATAGTTCGGCAGAGAGGCTGGCCGCGGGCCAGACGAACGGGCTCACGTGACGTCACGCGACGGAAATACTCGACCGGGCTAATTAGGCGAGGCACCTCTGCTCCTATGCTCGAGCGCGAGCGGAACCCATGCGCGTCGCTCCGCTCCGCGCCGCGCCGTTGCGGAATCGTGCGTTAGTTTATGCCGATGTCGGAGGTTTATGTCAATAGGCGATGTCAGAAGATCGACTGGTTAAAGAGTTCCATTCTGAGCGCGTCTTTACAGATCGATTAGATTATTCAAGGTGCGCCGGATGGATGCTACTATAGGTGATAACACGAGAAAAAATATCACTGCGGGCACTGTCGAGAATCGAACCTAGGCCTTTTCCCTTTTCAAGCAACCACTTTATCACTTAGCTATGACTACTTCTATTTTTATAGATACCTGTGTTCCGTCTTGTAGCATTTTTCCTTGGCTGTACTAGTGCACAATGAGTGCATATTAAAGTTATTTGTACTTATTTAATTTCAGTGTAAAAGTGAAATGCAAATATTTCGAATTATAAAATACATATTTTATTTAACGGTATATGAAACATACATCTTTACGTCAATTTGTGTACGACAACTTTAACACGCACTCAGTGTGCAGCCAAGGGAAAACGTTATTACATTGTTTTCAAAAAGATAATGTCAAGATATTGCCTCGGAATTCCGCGGAGGAATAAAAATTCGATAGAGAATACTGTAAGAGAATTAGACATTAGTATAGGATAATTAACTGTTCGGTGCCATTTTTTTGTGATATTCCTGAATTCTTTTACTTTATCTGCTATAATTTTTTTTTATTAGGAAAGTTTGAATGTGTATATTGGTCAGTTAGAAATGAGCACGTCTCGGAGTAAGAAATAGAGAAGACTTGTTGCGTAAAGTTAGGAAATATCAAATCAAGTGTGATGTGATTCATAAATTTCGAGTAAATAAAATAAACGCTGTTTGTTGCAAGTAATACGTATATAGATTATTGGAGTAACTTACACAACGAAGGATTATATCACACAATAAGGCCGATAAGGCAGGCAACGATAGTGAGCTTAGTGAGTTCAAGAATGTATTGGAGCGAGCCTTCTCTATACTAAAGAAAACTCTCTAAACTGTAGAAAACTGCAGCCCGACGGAGAAAAAGAAGGTAAGTAATATTGGTCTTTCTGAATCTTTCCTACTTACGGTAGTAAAAAACAACACTAGCCAATCAACGAACCTTTGACACAAAACAATACTAACTTTGCATTACAGTGTCCTGGTCGAAGAATTAAAACACCCCCACTTTTCAATTGCTCAGAATCGTGAATCTTCTAGATCCTAGAATTCTAATAGCATGCGCGATTTGAGTGAGCACAGTTATAAGTAGGATCGTAACCAATAACGGAGCAATCGTAAGGAAGTCGAAGCAATTTGAGTCATGATACGAGAAAGTATGGCAAGGAAATACTGCGACAATGATTGAACAATCGATAAATAAATTTGAAGACGAGTGTATAAGAAACGCGAAAGACAGTTATGTAAACAGTAAACTCTTAATTTTGTTGTTACTTTAAAATGTTTCCGTGTAATTTGTAGAATCTGGGCTCATGCATAATATACTTTCTCTTGCCAACCGAAGATACATGTGTTGCAACGTCGATCCTGGATCCTTTGGCGAACTTCGATTACCGTGAATAATTTCTTTCTATCAGATTTATCGCTTAGCATTTCTATGATCGTTAGATATTGAAAAGAGTAATATATAAATTTTATGCGGTTGTGAGATATGCAGCGTTTCGAGATAATTTACATTCACGCGGTACAAAGTGATACGGTCGCAAATTTGTTGAGAACGAAACTTTTTTCTGGCATTAATATTCTAGCTAGGAGTTGGAGCTAATTATATTATTAGATTACATGAGGGAATTACATTCTTGCGCGACTTCCGCGCTACGCCTGAACGTGAAAGTATTGGCTGTGGAGGTCTGATTGAAACTTACACAATCGGCCTGGCGTTATACCGACGAGTATATGGGTTCGTTCGATGCGTGTCACACGCTACGGCAGACGGGAATAAATCTTACGCGGCCATTACGCGCGCGTCCCGACGGACACTAATCACGTCCGCTAAACCACGGAGACCCTAATTAACCAACGCCCAATCGCCATTTCCTCGACAGCCAACAAAGTTCAATTCGCTGCTCGCGCAACTCCGGCGCGATTGGGAGCCCACGCATTTAATTTGCATCGGGAACGGCGCGCACTCTTTTCTCCGGCTAGCACGAGCTGTGTAATTAGCGTTGCATAGCAATTAACTGTGAATCGAGCGTGCGTGCGTGTATACATGAGGCTTGGGACGGTAAAAGAGGGCAAAGGAGAACGAAAGAGGTAAAGGAAGATGACGACAGGCGGAGGTATGCACTTCTCTCTCTCTTTCTCTCTCGCCCCCCCCCCCTCTGTCTTCTTTTCTTCACTGGAACAATGTAAAGCGCGTGTAAACGGCGCAAATATGAGGGGTGGGCAAGCGGGCGTGACTGCGTTAAGTCAAGTTAAGTCGAGGTTAACTCCCTTAATTACTCAGATTTAATCAGCGCCCCGGTGTGTACACACACCGCTCTGGCATAACTAAACGGGCACGGACGTGAGGAAGAGATACGACGTTGGAAGAAACGGAAAGAGAGAGAGAGAGAGAGAGAGGAATGAGAGCGAGAAGGAAGTACATGAAGAAGGCACAAGGAAGAAGGAAAGAAACGGCTGGAGGGAGATTGGACAAGATGCTTCGCTACTCATGGTGCACCATACGCGCGAGGTGTCGATGGTGTGCGCCTGTATACGTGTGTGGGAGCGCGTACCTCGTGTGCGGGGTGTTCGCACGGAATGGAAGTGGAAGGGCCCGCTTGCTTGCTTACTTAACGAAGATTAATCGCGCTTAAACCAACCGCGCACGGGCGCGGAGCATAGCGGCGCGCGGACCTCGTCGTTGAGGCAGATTCTCACGTGGTAACACGTGACCTCGCGAAATTTTGACCGTGATCGCAAGAACGGGGTAGTTTCTCGAGATCCGCGATCAATGAGGATTACGAAAGAACAATTCTAGTAGTCAGAACGGTGATATATCGACGAATTTGACTATACGTATTTATTTTTAAGAATATGGTCATAAGGCAGACCTGCATTATTAAATAGAAAATTTTAAGTACTTTCGCTTAGTTAGTGGTGTTAGAATCGAGACGCGGTCCCGAAAAGGAAATGAAAGGGATATCACTGCAGAGAACTCACATTAAAGCTACTCAGCGCTGCGCGATCACACATGGACGTGTGACACGAATGACACATGGACGTAACTTTCCTTGTGTGAGTATCCCTTCCATTCCTTTTTCGATGGAGTCGCGTCTCAATTCTGGCACAGCTGATAAAGCCAGCACTGGTTCTCCCTGATGACCAAACGACGTACCAGACGCCAAAACGATCAACGCCGCGTTCGATCAACCTGCAGGCAGACGGCAAGATACGGACATATCGAGAGAGGAAGGAATGCTGATGCCATTGATGAAGATTAATAGCATATGCAGGACTTGATGTATCGTTGCTAATTGTTAAGCGACACCGCGAAATTCGACCTAGCATCGAGAATTAAAGTGATAAATACGTGCCGCGAGACCGACGAGTTAGTATGCTCGCTGTGTGGGAAAGTTAACTCTCTGGTCATATAGTACAGATATCTTGCAAAATGACTCGCGGATAATAATAATATAAATATGGGTATATAGTACGAAAAGAAAGGAAAAGGTAAGGGGAGAGGTATTCTACTACTCGTTGCATGAATCGATACGTAAAATGTGATGTTTATATGAGCCGAGAATTAAAAGCGGTGATTACGTTTCCCTTTTCTCAGGGTTAAAGTGATAAATTATTATAGTAGGGTTAACCTGATGAATTATTACTCAAATAAAAATTTTTGTCAAAAACCAAAGATTAAGGACTGCCAAAACCTTAATTATTAAGAGCGATGTCATTTATTTCAATGTTTATGGTCTATAGTACAGATCTATTATAGATGGTTAGGGGACTTAACGGTTGAAATTGTGGAACCGTTTACCTGAAAAATATCTCTCTACTGGTAATTGTATAAATCTATACATATTTTAATCTATATAAAAGCATTTTAGGTATACAGAAAAAATAAATGAAATAAGTTTTGTTAATGTATTCATATCATTAAGAATGACACCTGTATCTAATTACTTTTGTATACCATTTTTTCTTGCTTTTCCTTCGGTCGCCTTTTCTTTCAAGCAAGAAAAATGAGAAAACTTTAGTATTGGAGGGGGGGGGGGGAGACTTCCTTTCCTTTGAAATTCCTTTGTAGGATTCATTAACTTTAGGTCTAGTCTTTTTCATATAAGTTATGAAGCTCTTTGTGTTAGAACTATATTGTTTGACAAAAAAGCAGTATAGATAGTTCGGAAAAAGCCTTTTAAAAGTAAGAGATGGTTACCTGCAAATTCATGTGTGTGTTTGTGTGTGTGTGTATGTGTTAATGCAATCGGATTTGCAGGTAACCTTCTTTTCCGGTATAATTTTGAGGCAATACGCTTATTTGTGTTATTTTAAAATTAAAATGTGTGCTATAATTTGTACACGTTTTTAATACGTGTAATATAATAAAACTCTTCATTTATATGGTAAGATTATAGTAAATTTTTGACCACACCTATAAAGCATGCACCAACGTAGACTGCACCATCCGTATCTAAATCCGTAGATCATATATGGTCAAGTAAAATCAGAGAAAGGGAGCGTGAAGACGTAAACAGATATTGGCTGTCTTCGCGTTCATCTGCCTCATTTTTGTCAACCAATGTTACACACAGATGGTGTATAGTTGATGTTATGTTTTTGCATGAAACTCGCCTTAACACACACACCTTATA
This sequence comes from Trachymyrmex cornetzi, assembly GCF_001594075.2. Lineage (NCBI taxonomy): Eukaryota > Metazoa > Arthropoda > Insecta > Hymenoptera > Formicidae > Trachymyrmex > Trachymyrmex cornetzi. The sequence continues at coordinate 163,492 of NW_017299113.1, forward strand.
TACCAATAAAAAAACTTAAAAAGCAGTATTCTCCATTATTTGCCATGAAAAAAATAAGAATATTCAGAGTGTCCCGAAAGTTTTTACCAATCACTTTTGTGTAGATAGAGCGGACTAAACTGAGTCGAAAAGTCCTCTACCATTTCGCAATTTTCGCAATAGTTAACAAGATATTAATTACTAAAAATTGCCAAATATTGGTCTTGAATAATTTTTTACTCAAATATTATCAACTTTATAGAAAAACTGCAAGAGACGAAAATCATTTATTTTCTTCTTATAAAGTTCTGAAAATTTTTTCAGAATTCTTTATAAACTTTTTAGTACTGCATTTTCTTATTTTTACCAACATGAGAAAATACAGTATTAAAAAATTTCGAAAAAATTCTTAAAAAATTCTCAGAATTTTATAAGAAAATAAATAATTTTTGTCTCTTGCAGCTTTTCTATAAAGTTGATAGTATTTGAGTAAAAAATTATCCAAGACCAATATTTGGCAATTTTTAGTAATTAATATCTTATTAACTATTGCGAAAATTGCAAAATGGTACAGGACTTTTCGATTCAGTTTAGTTCGCTCTATTTACACAAAAGCGATTGGCAAAAACTTTCGGGACACCCTATACATACATACATAAATTAGTGTCTGCCAAAAGTTCCAGGCTACCTAAATAACTTCTGAATGGTTCGAGATATAGGACTGATATTTCTAGGGCTATTAGGATTACGAAATCTATCATAACCTCGAAACATCCACTTTAACACTCCTGAGAAACGGGGGGAAGGGGAGGATAGCAGGAAAATCTTAAAGATGTGTGGAGTCGAGTGAGAACTCGTTTGAAAGGGCTTTTCGAGACGAGAACAACGCGGGACGACCGACATCTCTACAATTTTTTTCGCAGACTTAATACATTGATATTCATATTCATTTATTAAATAGCTTATGATTAAACATTTTTATTTATTTGATCTGTTAAAACATCAGTAGGATAAAAGGGATGATAAAAAATATTTTACTTTATTACCGGATATTACTTTGTCTCCTAAACAACGCAAACAGTGCTTTGAGTGGAATGAGCTAATAAGGCCGAGGGAGATAATTATAGGACAGCTAATTGCCGGACGACCCGACTCGCCGCGAGACATAACGAAATAATCCTGATCCCCTCTCTCCTCCTATTTTCTACCTCTTATTCATTCTTTTTCCTTCTCGTCACCTTCCTACGCGTTGTTTTTTTTTTTAATTGTGTAGTCAACCCCTATCAGAGGGGATTTCTTTCTACGGGCGAAATTAATTAGGTGAGCTTCCGGTCCCAGTATCATGAAAGTTAAAAGCCGTGCTGATAAATCCCTCATTAATCGTGCTCCGCTTAAGCGATTTTAATACATCAACGTTTATCCGAATTAATTGATTTATGGTTGCTGCTCTACAATAAAGTATTTATTTTTCCCTCAACATAGAACAAGGCTACGTTTTTTCTTTTATCTTTCGCGTCTGTTCTTCATTTTTTTCGAAAATAGATCATTATGAACCGAATATAAATATATTTTATAGAATAACATTTATTATTAATTATCTTGAATATAATTAGAACAATAAAGGTCATTGCAAGTAAAGAAGCCTAGTCAGTAAAACACATCTTGTGATTATTCAACTAACGAGACGCTTGCTAAATCTATTTTTTTTTTCCCCGAAATCCTGTAAATCGTTATCCTTTAATTATATTCTGAGAACACGCTCCTTACGAAAACGTATCCAACAAAAGAGAGAAGAGGTTGGATGTTCATCGCCTCGTGAGACTTACGGTGCCATTGGTAGATAAGATTTGAAGCCTGCTACACAGTAGGACTTCGCGCGCACCTAAAAAAGTCACCTCGTAAATTCGCGGCTCTCTAACACCTAATTTGCTGTGTCCTCAGTGCCGCAGCACGCAAGCGAGCGTTCCCGTGCGCGTCGGCTTTGACTGGCATACCCTGGCGCGGCCACGCGTTGCAAGGGTTTCACGTGCAGAAATGCGGAGAGCCGTAAGCAATTTTGCGAGAAACGATTCGTGTCCTCTCTGCCTCTCGCTCGCACCACCGTCATCGTGCTCGGGACTCGCATTCGACGCTGGTATTATAATTACAGGGTTCTCTCTGGGGCTCTCTCTTCTCGAGAACGAGGCGGCCGCCCGGCGGCAGCACGGCGGCGGAGGAGCGGTGATGGCGACGGCGACGGCAGGAAGGCGGTTGGTCCATGGATGATTATCTTCACGGCGATAATTAGGCAGCGGGTCGCGAGTCGTTCGTACGGTGAAAAATAACGAGGAAATAATTGCGGCCGAATTGCATCGAAGGAGAAGAAACAAAATAGATAGAGAAGGAAAGAGAGATAGAGCCTGTCGAGAAGCGGGCACATGCGACTCCCCAAAAATCGGTTTCGACGAGCTGCGGGATCGTGATGATCGATGTTTAATTTGTTTCCCCGAGTATGCGAGATCTTTAATTAACGCTGTAGAACAATTTGATTACACTTTTAATTATATACGAGATATGTTTCGTGCGTGAGATAAAATTAAGTTTCGTTGCGCTCATCTCTTAAAGAATTCTAAAAAGACCTATCCTTTGTAGCAATTTAAATGTCGATATATAATTTACACGGTATAAAGACAGTTGGAACAGCAAGAATATGTGTGTGGTATAAGCTAAATTTCATTTATGACACATGAATACTTAAAATAGTTTAGCTAATAGCCGAAGAAATTTGAAGCCGGAATAGTTTCAACCGAAAAACTCTTGATAAAAGACTCGGGTTTTAATAAAAGGAAGAAGCTCACTTTGACATAAGGAAGAAGGTTCTCACTCCCCATTCGAGTCTTAGGCAGGCTAAGTTTCACAAGCGTGGGTGTATTGTTTATAAACTGCCATGTCACATTTTTCTTATTGAGAGAATGCTTAGGACACCACTGCGTATCCGCCGCGGTGGTTTTGTACTGTTTAGTGTGCAACAACAGGTCCATTTGTGTTACTTGCACTTTTTGTACTCTTTCTTTTTCTGTCTCTCTTCAACGGCCGAATTTATCTCATTTTAAGCACAAAAAATTTTTACTCAAACAGACCGAAGTACAACGTTTACATACAATGAAAGATAGTGAATAATTTATCATCGCTACTATGAAACTCTGTTGAGACAGACACATCTACGTATGGGGTAAAATCAGGGATTATGGCATAGGCTACTAATATGGAATAATGGCTTATTTTTTAAACAAAGCATTGCAATATGACAATCGCTGAAAGTTATTGCAACTGTTATCAAACATGTCATAACAAGCAATGAACTCGGTCCGACCAACCGTTTTACTACAGTTAACATTTAATCATTTTTGTTACGTCAGAAGATTCGCTAGCTTTTTCTAAAAAGTGTTTTCACAAACTGAAGGCAAGTTTTTTTTAATGCTTATATTGCACAGACGCTTTTAATAATGTTGCTTTTAACGATGAACAATATTATGCAGATTAATTGCCATTTCAAACTTGTTTATTGCTACGGAAAGACTTTATTTGTCATATGACGATATGCAGGTAATGTGGAATACATCGAGGGTTGAGAATATGGAA
>NW_017299113.1:167324-309418 GCF_001594075.2 Trachymyrmex cornetzi
TTATATAAATAAACAAATTTGGACTTCATTTATTGTGTTATTTATTACTATGGTCAAAATTTCATCGGTATTCCATATTACATCCCATTTTTTAGACCACCCATTTTCTCACTTTTGACTTTTTTGTTAATATTGACGTTGGACTTACATTTTGGCGACTTTCATTTATTGGATGTTGTAGCTAACATATTTCTCAAGAGTTCTGTGTAAATTTTAAGTCTTCATATGCATTTATATAGGAGTAATGTTAATTTAAAAAAAGCTATTCTACAATCCCTGCTTTTACCCTACATATAAAAGTTTATTTTTCTTGTTCAAACGAATTTTGTTTTAAAAGAAGAAAATTTATTAATCTCTATTTTATTATTAACTTTTTATTTATTAATTAGTTAGTGTTAATGCAATGCGTAAATAAATCTCTTCTCGAAAAGATTCTAAGCGGGTTAAAGGGGATTATATTGCATAAAGGAGGATGTTAAGGGAAACAGAGGGCAATGACAGAGAATGGCGCGGAGGGTTTTGCGGGAAGAACGACGGTCATGTTGTGGCTGGCGAAGTGGTGACGCCGGAGAAAAGAAGGCTGGGGTAGGAAGTTAATTAAGTAATAAAAAAGTCACCAGCCTCCGGGACCACAGCTCGGATAAGAGAGAAGACCTCGCTACAGGAAACTGAAGTTAAAATAAACATCCCTTAAATGAGTCGTCGCGGCGCCGTCCGTCCCCTGTTTAACTGAAGTTGCTAATTAATTCCGAACCTGTGAAACCGAGAGAAACGAGGACTGGAAGAGGGGGGAGGGGGGAGGGCGGATGTCGCGGTCCGTGTTCCATCCCCGCACAAGGAGAGAGAAACCGAGGAGAGGGATTGCGAAGCCGAAGGGTGGAAGGTGCCGGGTATTAAGCTGCCGCGAAACCAGCAGCCGTCTGACTCTTTAATTAGCCACCCCCGCTGAAGCGCCAACACCGGGGGTGTCGAGGGTTGGCGAGCAACAGGTGAGATGCAAAGCAAGGGTTATTCTTGACTTTGGAACTCTGCGAGGACCAAAAGGGTGAGTCTACAGAAAAGCGAAGGGTGATGCAACGAGGTGATGTCAGCGCATTGTCCTGCGAAATTAAAGAATGTAATAAATACCAAACAGATTCTTGATTGAGTCCAAGTACTCTCCAAAACTTGACGAGTAAAATGTAAAATGCAGTTGTAACAAAAAGAATGACTGTTGCCACGATGTGACGAAAAGTGCATGAAATCAGTTTAAATATTTCGTTTTATATAGGTGAGTATCAAATTTCTCTTGAGAGAAGCCATCTATTGGGAGTTCTATGAAACTCTCGTGTAGGTTTTTCCTCTAAATTAGTGCGAAATAGAACTAGTAGCACACCATAACGCCGCTCTAAAAATTTGAATAAAAAATCCCTAGCTTATGAATACTTATGTTCACTCAAATAACAATGACAATTCTCTTTTTTAAAATGACTCAATATTGTGTGTGTGTGTGTGTGTGTATTAGTAGTGAAATTACTCTACGATATTTCTTAAAGATTAAGGAAATTAAAGAGGAATGTATGCACTGAAAAGACCCATTTAGTTGAATAAAACAAAATTTGACTGAATAAACTAAAACTTTTGTTTCTATATGGGCAAACAAATACATAGATTGGTCCAACAAAATAATTTAGTTGCACTGAGAGAAAAGATATAGTATTGGTAACAAAAAAAGAGAATTATTCACAAATGGCCGATTATTACTTTGTTAAAATTATAAAATACAATATTTTTTTGTAAGATGAACAAAATTTTTTTATTTAACAGTACAAATTTATTTGGTTACTCACGTTTTGTAAATACCAATGTAAAATTGCCATTACAAAATAAGTATTCTTTTAGTAATTTCAACAAAATAATTCACTATGTTAGAGCAAGGAGTGTTTCGCAGAGCTATCAGAGATGGCGTGTCTTCTCGTAAGAGAAATTCAACATCTATTTCTGTAAAGCCGAGAGACTAATCTCGTAGACTTCTCGGTTCTCACCACACTATGATCAATCATGGTAACTATTTTTTCAGAGCGATTAGTAATTTTAATTGTTCTAAATCTATATATATTTTTGCTAAGCTAAGGAAATTAAAAAACGCCAAACATAATCACTCTGTAGAAAGTGAGAGATACTTATATATTATTAATTTTGTTCTGGTAACAAAATGTTCTAATTCTAATTACAAAAGATCTATAAATATCATACAAAACAGTTTTGTATGATGTTTATAGATCTTACATTAAATGATCAGTTTAATTAATAAATTCAACAAATTAATATTATCGTGGTAACCAACGATTTGATTGATCATATGTCAACAAATAGATTTTGTGTCAGTAACAAAATTTTAATTATTAATACAAAACATTTTTCTCAGTGAAGCAATAAAAAAGACACAATACATCGTATAGACACAATACATCCCAGCAAGAAATGATAACAGAATCGACGCTGAATTGACGTCAAAATCATTAAATCGACGTTGATTCGGCATCGATTCCATTATTATTTCTCACTGGGATAGAACTTGATCGGTTCAACCAATTCGATAATCAATGATACTGAAGAATTCGACGTAATATTCACTCGCGTAAATATTATCGACCGATTCGATAATCACGTGATTATGATCCGACAATCACGATACTACGATTAGTATGAGAAATCGACGTAATATACACTCGCGAAAATATTATATACATGGCCGATCTTGCGCTATCGCGGCGTGCACGTGCATGCATGCTCGTAACGTGTAAACACTACCAAATTACCGTGTCATCCGCATGTCCCGTATCTCCTATCTATTATATTATGTCTCCTTATTTTATAGATACCGTATAGCTATAAAATAGATAGTAGCACAAAATAAAAAAGATTACTTTGGAAAATAGGAATTATGCTTTCGCACTGGATAGCGTCTACTTCACCCGTGAATTCGCTATATTTGCAGGTGCTACATCGCCGGCGCTAAGGGTGCCACAGTAGTAGCACAGTTGTAACTTTCAACTATACGATTTGATTCAAGCAACAAACACAATTATTTGAAACACCATAAGATGAATGCGTTTTTTATTGCTACTATAAAATTTGGTCGAAGCAAACAAACCCATGCAAGTAAAAAATTTGGTTACTTTAACATTTAACTTTTTTATGATAACATAATTTTTTACTCATACAAACAAATTACAAATTCAGCCAAACAAAATAGTTCAACCAAAACATTTTGTTTTATTCAACTAAATGGGTCTCTCAGTGTGCTTTATAGACATGCCACAGGCCGATTACGCTATCGTACATAGATTATTCACTAACAATAATTTTAGGAATTTATCCAACAAGTAAACTAGAATTTTCTTGAATTAAATTTTCATGTGTATTAAAAGTAGGTAATATTTTTTACTTAAAGATTAACACGTTGCTTGCAAGTTTTGTATGTTTTATCGTATTTTATATACATTATCGCAATAAAATTTTCATTATCATAAGTATATATGTACAATAACAAAATATCATGTATAATACGATCGTATAATAAATAAGATCTAGAGACACGGTAGTGTCTCGGCGCTAAGATCGTATAATCTTCGTGAGTATTATATTGAATAGTGTACTTTTTACTATTTATATTGTTATGTAGCTATATTATTTAAAATTCTACATACATTAAATTGTATTTATTTTTTATAAAATTAAAACAATTTTGGTCGCATTAGTCATCATTGATCATTATGGCGCCACTAAAAAATACCAGTTAAGAATGACCATCACAGTCAACGTGCTACTCACCAAAGAAATTGATATTTTAATTGTAAACCGTTAAAAAAAAAGAATAAAAGAATGTAACTTGAAAACTTAGAAATAAAAATTTTTGCTCTTCAATCTCGATCGCAGATATCCTAAATTATTTGGGATAATTTGGAAATTATTTGGAATCCTAATCTGCTATCGCGGAATACTTTCGCCAATCTAAGAAAAATTACATTTCATAGTTGGCCGTCATTTGTAGCCGGTTTGTCGATGAGGCGTCGATGGTAATTAAAACCTGTTGAGTGTTTCGTGGGAGCGCAAAGTGCGCGTGCGGAACTTTCTGAAGGAAAGGGTTGTGAGAGGCAATGAATATTCCAGGGTTGAATGTGCGCCGCGAAAGGGGTGCGGAGCTAATGAAAAGTACATTATGACTCTGGTGAAGCCGCCCTGGAATACCGTCGCTGTGGTGGCGGACGATGAGAGATCGGGGCGAAGAAGGAGGGAGATGGTTGACGAGGAGGGAGTTAAATGCGATAATTTGCGTGGGAGGGCGGCCGTGGTCGCAGACGGTAAACCCTCTGCCATTTAATTACGCTTAAAACATGCATTAAATATTGTCGGAGGGTGGAAACGTCGGAAGGGTTGAACCCCTGGGGTGGTTAAATGAGCAGAGATTTTCCCTTCCATGGCCCGCCGACGTTCACGGATTTGCGAATTTGTGCATCAAGTGCTCTTTTCACGAGAAGTTTTGACAATGATATCACTAACGGTAAGTTTTAGAACAAGTAGAGCAGGTTGAGACTGATTGTGAGTAGGAAAGTTCTAAAGGATAAAAATTGATTTTTTTATACTTGAAAAATAACATAACTTATAAAATAACTTATAAAACGTGATTTTCGAGTTATTGCAATGAATAAGTTTTCGAAGTTAAAGAAAACAATGTTTTATCTATTAGAACTTTTCTATTCATAATGAGTTCAACTTTACTTGCACTCAAGCGCTGTCATAAGTGTTAACAGAGACATCTTGTAGGATAGACTGAAAACAAAGTAACAGGGTACAATAGTAACATTGCCCATATTTTGAAACTAAAAGAAATATGTGTACGTGGCCAAAATTCTCTAGATAGATCGGCATTGATTTGCTAAGGCTGACTCATTGTGATTGGTCCATTAATTATACGTCGTCTGCGATACATGGAGCAAGAAGTAAGCGTAAGAAGTTGACCAATCACAGTCGAATATGAGAAGAATAATCAACTGTGATTAGTCAATTTCTTACTTCTTACTTCGTGTATTATTGACGACGCATTATGGATCGTCAGTTAGAGTCGATAATCTGATACGGACTTTAGTTGTCTACCGGATTTCGAGAAACGAAGACGTGCAGTGCAGGAGCAAAGTTATTTAAAGTTAAGTGATTTAAAAAAAGTAAGAAAAATGAAAATAAATAGGCATATAGCAGTACGGGTGTCGATAAAAGTGGGAGCGATATGAGCTAAAAGACTTGCTGATGTGAAAAAGAAATTTTGTTACAATATGTAACTTGACGTTACCGATTAAAAAGCATCGATTTTGTCACCGTAAGCTACCAGGTGAAGAGCGATTTCATCGATGAAGGCGTTAATAGAAAATCCAACTACGAGCTGGCGATGTATTTACCAGACAGCCACAAACAGGTAGATTTGTTGCCTTCAGACTGGTGGTATAAGTTGGCGCTTCTCTGGAGGCCATGATTATCAACTGTCCTTGATTCTTCAAATTATATATAATATTTCTTTCAAAAACATATACACATGAGTAAAATTATATTATATTATTTTTTTAATAATAAATTACTATAACAAATTTTAATATTATAAAATTTTAATAATCCTTTAATGTTAAATCTTTATTTGTAGATAATTTAAATTTTTTTTATGCTCTCACACATTTGGATATATTATTCATAGGATATAAAGTCGGTGCATTGTATCATATGCAGATTAAATTACGTCGATTAAGAAGCCGACCCTCGCGTTTCCGACACCCTTCGGTTGTGTGTTCAGAACATATAGATAGATCTGTTGTTCGCACCACTCGCTAGCGGGGGTGGTGGCGTCCCGACGCTCTTCCAAGGCCGTTGCCGGGCTATTAATTGTCTCTGTTGATTCATTTGATCGTGCTCGGCGTTCCCAAGCGACTCCGCCAGTGCGACGACACTTCGATACGAAGGTCTTTTACGAGCGCGGCAACTCTTTTCTCGCCTTTCCATCCCACGAATCTTCTCTTAGTTTCTTTCTCTTTCTCTCTTTCTCTCTGTCCCTTTCTAATTTGCGAGAAAGCGTCTTACCCGATTAAAATTAACAGAGTGGACAGAGTTGCTAGGCAGGTGGCTTCGTTAGGGCGTCGTAAAGTGCTCTCGTCCTCGGAATTTCAAGTGCGTCGTCGTATCGCCTGAATCTGATAAAAGCGCGCGATCGTAACCGTGTAAATTAATTAAAATCTAATTTAAAGCGCCGCCGCAGGGCAAGTTGGAGGATAATTTACGCGCTCGTTATGATAATTAAGAGCCGAGTGCCTCGGTAAATTCGAAGACCGCACGGCCGCTTCAAGATTTCGGCGATGAAATAATCGTGGACCGCGTAAAATATATATATTGATATGTGTGAATATTACTAAATTATAGCCGCGCTAAATTCAACGTGCATTACTCGCGTGGTTTTTTAAAAATGTAATTACTCGCATGGGATGTTTCTGACATTTCAATATCACATCTCGATTTTTATTTGTTCTCTTCAATGATTTGCAATTATAAATAAGGTTTGATAATGTTTTATACATTCTTTAGATAGAAATAAATGCAAAAATTCTTTTTTAAATTGTGAAACAATAAATATAATAATGTGTATAAAGACCATTTTTATATATACTATTTAGTAAATTTAAAGAAGGTGTCCTGGACATCTCATGTAAATAATGAAGGTCGGGTTAAAGACATGCCTTTAGAACTATCTCAAAAGATAATCACAACTCGTAAATAATAAAATCAAAATTCTTAATTATTTTCTCAACCATCGATCCTAACGATCTTTTTCTGTGGTCTTACAAAATTATTATTCCACATGACAGCTTATAAAACACCTGACAGCAAGGAATTTCAGATAATCGATTACGCAAGAAATAATTTTACAGCAAAGACTGTCTCGTCGATGCATCGGTTATTCGATGCGAACATAATGTTACCTTATCGGACAGTCCTCGCTATGGTTCTGTGGTATAGGCTGCTGACAGTAATGATCAGCGGCACGGAAGCGCACTGACTTAAATTTGTCTGTCGGGAGGAGGGCCGGATCAGAGGTTTCCAAATCAGGACAATTGAGTACACGCCGCGCGCAGCCGCTAATAACTCATTTCCGGCGCTTAAAAGTGATACGTTATACGTCCCGGCGTAGAGACGCGCAGCGATATCTCGTTACCACGCTCATCAAGAAGATCGTACCGTCAATATTAACGTCCTCGTTAACCGCTAAAGACTACTTCTTTGCCGAGGATATTTCAGACATTATTTCATACTTCGTAATAAGGATATCGGCAAATTTTACCGAGAAGATTTATGACTTACGCGAAATAAATCGGATCTGATCGCCGCAAGACATGGTTCAGTCGTTATGCATTCGATCGATTGCAGGAGAGCTAATCTCGATCGAAATAAAAATAGTTATTATCCGGTGCAAATATTGCGTTTATCGCGTTCGGAGAAAATTGACCATACATTATCCATTAATGGTTGATTGGAGAACCTTCAGTGCCAATTGATTGAAGTTGGTTGATGAAACGCACTTGTTACTTCGTAAATTACTTCTGTTAGTAGAATAACTATCATCGCCGGGAAGGATTCACGTGCATGTGTGACGCTCTCGCAGAATGACACGTGCATGTTCGACTTGAATTCTATAGCCGTAGCGCGGACGAAGCTGCTTGCTGAAGTTGAAGGTTTGGCCGTGACCTACCTCTCTTTATGACATCACCAACGACGCCTACGAGGCTGAAGGAAAAAGCGAAGGAGCGTTTGGATTATTAAAAAAAATCCGGCCGCAATTTCGTACTCCTTAATTGAAACGTCTAACAATTCGATGCTTTATCTTTTTGAAGATAAAATTACAATCGAAATTAACGTCGATGGATACTCTTACTTTTTCTTTATTAGTTCATTTTGACAGTGTCGTTAATGTTTAGAGCAAATTCTAGTTTTTCAAGACTTTTCTAAATCTTTATACAAAGAGAAAACTGTTGCAAATGTAATTACATCGTAAAATAATTATAGTTAGGAGCTCCATTTTTGTTATGCCATAATGTTAATAATAATTATTATATTTATAATTCTACCAAGAAAATGATACAGTTGGCGCCAAAATGACTATAAATTGTAGTTAAATTATGGCAGTAATTGCAACAATTTTTTTTCAGTGTAAAAATTTAGAAAGTCATGTTGATTTCAGAAACTTGTTATAATAGTTCATTACGTAAAGCTTTTTATGCAAGCTATGCAGATTGACACAAACCGAAATAACTATGCTCATCGTAAAAGGTTAAGGGAATTTTCGATAAATGATCATATTAACGTGTAATGCTTCTCACACATTGAGAATCATTATCGCTTGTAAAATAATGGCAGTGGCCCATCGCGACTTCAGGACGTTCCTGATGGAGTCGATGACCATACCCCATGGCTCTACAGTCCCTCCCCACACCGATTCGCGACCGTCATCCCTCTTCCCACCTTAGCTCGAAGAAACGATCGGTCTGTCCAGTCGCCGCGTGGTTGGCGGCTACGTGGTATGGTAAAAAATGAAGATAAAGCCTGAGGAATTAATTAGGACCGGGTAATCAAGAAGATACCGCTGGCGAGGCCCGAAGGTGGAAACGCGAGGCAAGGCGACGACGACAACAACGGCAGAAAGGTGCGAAGGCAGAACTTGTGCGTATAAATATTCACTCCTGTTCAACACCGTTCGAACGACCCGCTTATCCACGGATTGACCAGATACAGGGACCCGCCGCCCCCGCGACCCTCACCAATGGACCTCAAGTTGGAAATTCGAAATGCCTCGTACGCGGCCAGGTACTCTTTTATTTCCTTCTACGGCGCGTTCGCCTTCGCCTCCTTCACTCCGCTACCTCCGGCCTCCTTCCAGCTTTCGACTCCTCGTACGGCGCACTCTCGGCCGTTTCGTTTCGGCCCGGCAATATGGACTCGATCCCCGTCCATGTGAGTAACGGCTATTCCGAGAAGTTGTTTCAGATAGAGGGCTAATTTGTTCGCGTGCTCCCCCTCACGGCCCCTCCGCGCCGCCAGCCGTTGGATATACGAGCGCGAGGTGCCCGGCGTGTCTCCTCCGAGCGACGCGAGCGCGGGATTCTCTTCCTTTACTCCGTATATGTACATCCCGAGTATCACGAGACTACATTGCCAGTTTCTTTATCTGAGAGAAGAAACTTGTCTAAAAAAAAAATTCTTTTATTCACAATTTTGTTATCGATTGCATAAGTCAAGTTAATTAAAGAATTACTATCCATAGTGTGTATATCAATTTTAACAACATTCTTGCTAATTTATTAGCATTACATAATTTTTTAATTAACTTGATTGCGCAATCGATAACAAGATAGCGAATAAAAGAATTAATTTTTTTTTTGGATTTCAGCTGGGAAGGGGCAAAAATTGATCTTCACACAAATTATTAAAATACTTGTGCACAGAATACGTCACGCTAGGAAACAACGCGTTGTTACGGAATGTCAAGCATTATCCCCTACATCGATGGGCTTTAACTTTTCGTTGTAAAAATTTTCATGACTTAATTGTTCCTCTTTGATAAAATTTAGGAATAAGAACAAGTGTCCCCCTTTTTCCTCCGGGCACATATTATGGAATTGTTTGGAATAGATTTCGACCGAAATTGTTCCGTTTTCCTTAGAAAACATAATAGAAATCTAGGAAATAACTGAACAATTCCAATCGAAATCCATTCCAAGTAATTACATGATACGTGCTTTGTTCCCCATTCCACTCATGCCTTCCTATCCCCTCTCCTCTTTGCGTACCTCCATGGACCATATTGTACTTAACAATCTTCAGCATGTATAAAGATAGATCACAACTGTAATTAAGATTAAATTACAATTTCATATAATTTTCAGATAAAAATTTTAAATTTTAATCATATATTATTATTTAATTGCAATAATAATGACACCTCGAAAGAGTAGATCCATTAATTCAATGTGAAGTTTAAAAGTTCTACACTGTTAGATATCAAAGGAACAATAGTAACTGAATTTCTTGAGTCAACATTTGTAATTAACTTTCATGTACACGTCAAAATGTAAACCAATCCATTTCTGTGGTTAATTTCAAAATAAATAACGTACATATTAGTAAAATAATAAACCAAATTTAAGCTAAATTTAATTTTTTTTTTTAGTTAAATTGTAACTATATTATTTTAGTTAAATTAACGATATATTGAGTAGGAACAGTAAGGACCTATAGAAATGATTAAAAACAACTCAAATTGAATGTAATGAATTTAATAGTGTACTCTTTATTCGTCATTCATTATGTATCTATCTTCGTGATAAAAGCTCCTTCCTGGGCAAGATGCCTCTTCAAATGTCACCTCAGGAAATACTCGAAGATCTCTCTGGTCTGACAACGTCTGCATGTGATGAAGACTAGAGCGAGAAAGACGCGTTTCCGCGGTCGGTGACGAAATATTCGCGAAAGTACGAAAAGAATGCTCGGCTCTCATGTTTACGCCACCCCTGCATGTTACGACGGCATATTCTGCCGCGGGCAATAGGGGCGGACGGGGATGCTTGATAACGTAGGGGTGGTTGGATAACAGGACAGCGGGAGTGGGCGGGCGGGCGGGTGCCAGGGGATGGTATCGCATGAGTTATTAAGATTCCGGCGCGCATGCTCGCGGTCTTTCATCGATTCATAAGAATATCCTCCGCTCTGCCGGCAACCCTCCTTCGCCGCTACTTTCTTTTCCTCTCCTTCGTTTCCTTCGGGTTTTCTTCTATGTATATATGTGTGTCTACTGCTACCAACACCATTGCCGCTGGCACCCCTTCGACACAGGAACGTAACCGACCGACTCTTATTCCCAGCATTATTCGACTTCTAGTAGGTATTATTCTAGCAGCAATTCGAATATTATTTCAATTAAAAAAAAATAAAAGTTATCTATCGAAAAGTAGGGTGCAACTTTCACTTTTTCGTGACTTTTTTGTTCGGGAATCTTTTTATTTCTACAATTTTTATGTATTTTTCTTCATGAAAATCGAAAATTATCACAATAACATTACATTTAAGGAAAAGTTGGTACATTAACATAAAATCTAGCTTTTATAAAAATTTGAATGTACACGAGATAACTGATAGTTTAAAAAGATGGTTACTTTTTTTCGTTAATTAACTCGATCTTTGCAGAATAAATTTTAAGAAAAGATGCATGAATTTTTATTACAATGACTATCTAAAAATCTAATTTAATTGTAATATTTTGTTTATTATCTTTCGTTTTATGATATCTATGTACTCCCAATTGAAATGGACTATTTATCCTTAAATTTCAAGTCATTCTTTCAAATATTACATGCTAAGAATTGTATCCAAATTATTGCACAATCTCATATTTAATGCAAAATTTTCTTGAAAATGATTTTAACGATTTGCTCGTCAGTATATTGAGCATTCAATCGACTTTATTCCACTTTGAAGTGCGATAAGCGGAGAAGTTTATGTATATACATATATATATATATGTGAAGTACGCCATACTTATACGATCAGTAGGTAACGAGGGGTGTTCGATCGATCGATTCAGCCGAAGAGGCGACGAATCGACGACTGAGATATCGGCATAAACGATAATGAGTGTGGACGGTAGTTTGAGGCCGAGGTTACGCCTTCTTGAGGAACCGGTATATACACCGCAGGACTTTCCCTCTTCTTCTTCGTTTACATCACGTGGGCGTGGAGAAAGAAGTTCATAGTGTGCGATCTCTTTCGTGAAATCACGTAAAAAGGGGGCCCCGAGCGTAAACGTGCTTTCTTCACGATGCAGTTTGCCAAACAAACCGCGTCACGAAACGCTATTCGAGATTTAGTGTCAGGAGTTACAATTTTAATTGAATAACAATTATAATTATAATGCCAAAAAGCTCGTAACTAATTCTGTGCAATTTTTTTTCGACAACCACCAAAATTAAATTTCATATGAGAAACATAAAAATTTTCTTCAAGAGACGTGTTATCGAAGTTACGACTTTGGAATAATGAAAGTATCTTCTCTCGAATCAACCAACATGTAAACGTAACTCACAAATAATCATATATCCAGCAACCATATACCTATGTGAAAAATTCGTTCGGAAATTTCTTTACGGTACCGTCGTTACAAAGAAGCGTGCACACGCGCGCTTATAACGCGAAATAAGTGTGCGCGTGTTCGTGGGGGTTGCCGAAGAAAGAGAAGAAGTCTGGCGCGGGTAGCCGGAGGGTGAGCGAGGGAGAGCTGGCGGAGATTGCGAGAGAGGGGGTGATCTATGCGTTTAATTAACCATAGAGACGCTCCTACCGACTCTTAGCCGCTCTTAGTTCGTGCTGACCGAGGGTGGGACGAGGGTGCTGGAATAAAAGCCGAAGCAGGACGCGGAGATGAGGGTGGGAGCGAGAGAACACGCGGCGGAGGGGAGGAAAGGAAAGGATTTCGCTATCGCCGGCGAAATTAACCCCGGAGAAAAAACTTATAATGTGTCTTTGTGGAAAAGCAGCTCGATATGTGGTGTGTCCGGCGTGTCGCGTCGGACGTGTTTCCGAGGGCACCGGCACAATATCGCTGGTGCATTTGTCGCCGGTAATTAATTTCCGGGATAATTAACGTTGGCAAGCTGACGCTTTGCTTTGGTGAGAATGAGGTATCATCGATCACGAACCACGGTTTGTACTAAAAAAAAAAAAGAATGTGTAGAAATGAGCTGCACATACGTACATGTATCCCGAGTGCATTACACACGCAAAAACAATTTTCCTGAAGTATTTAAATATTTAGCTGGATACAGAGGTCTAAAAATAATTTAAATATAAATAATTCAAAATAGTATTGATCAGATTGTTTCTCACTCTAATAAAGTAAACTGCAATGTTTACGAAACGTTGGCACTTAACCATGTATGAAGACACGGAGATAGTTCGTAAACCGTGTAACTTTGTCGAAGAATATACCCATGAAAGCCGTAAAAGTATCACTGAGAATAATTTGATTGAATCATCAAAATAATTATGTAAAGACATTCAACTTGCTAGAATGTCAAAATTTGGTTGCAATATTGATCGTTATGCTTGAGTGTTCTACAAAATTATATCGATAATCTAACAAAATTATTTCCAGATTCATATCTAGCTAAATTTTTAGATATTCCAGAAAAATCGTGCTTTCCGTGCAACGTCCATGCTTTAATCTACTTCTATTATAATTGTTTAATCTGTTTGTTTCCTGATATATTATTGAAATACTTGTAAGATGTCTTTCAGGAGATTCGACCGGTATTTTTTCTTCCTTGGAGCAATCTTGTGTCTTTTTTTGTTGCTAATTAATTATTGCGACGTCCAGTTGCTCTGTGCTTACGCGAAAGCATTTCGGATTTCTCAACCAGAACGAATCTATGTTGTCCGTCCACTACTTCCCCTATTTCTACTTCGTCTTCCTGCCTCTCCTCCCCTGTTTAGCTTTCGCGGATATTTCGAGATCAGTGACTCTATCTCCTTCGCATTTTGTTCCGGGAAGCGGGAGGTTAATGAGACGTTAGCAGACAGTTATAAATGAACGATAAGGTTCGGTAGATCCCTTTAATAGCGGTGTAAATTTATAACTCCCGGTGAAACGTGTGTACAGATTATAGATTGATCGATTCCGTAGCAACGTTTGATCAATCGTTTGATTCTCTGCTGTACAAATAGCGCTCGCTCTCGAGTAATTAATTCCAACACGTTTGCCTGAGCGTTTTCGTTCCCGGGTCAAATGTCAATCTCGTCTGTCTTACTATAGATAATACTTCGTCTGTCGAGGATGCACGTTATCATCCGGCTGGCATGAGTGTCGAGTTAAATTATACAAATCGCGCAACTGCGCCAGACAGAAAATAATTAAGTACCACTCAGAGAAAAAATTTTGATATTCGTAATTATATAATAACATGTTATTATGTATTTAGCACTGATTTCTGCTAAACGACAATTTTTAATACGTTCAAAAGAATTATGATTGCTTAGCAACAAGTTTGAAAATAAAATCTATGGTGGAATAATAATCCGCTGGCAACTGTACAACAGAAAATCTTATAATGGTTGCAAAGCTGTTTTTTTGCTGAACGTAGCCATTAATTCGATCAATATTTACGATATAAAAAATTGAAGTAACCGATAAATCAATCCTTTCTTTAAATTATATCAGCAGATTTATATACTTTTCTCCGATCGAGTCATCCTCTTGTTACGCGTTAATAATCTTATCGTGATAAGTGCGCAGTTTTAAGGAAATGCACGACAAGTCCTGATTCATATCATCGATACGACATAGTACTCAAATACCAGTTTTTGCGCGTCCCCGGCAAAGCGAACCGATCAGGGGACGATTATGTTCTCATTTCGGAAATTACTGGGCGCAAAAGAAGCACGAAATCGGCGCGGGCATCGGCGCGACGAACGCACCATCGAGGGGACAAAACGAGAAACAGAGATCCGTCGGCTGTGCGACTGCATCCCGAAATGACCGTGCCTATAAAGCGTACCGAGTCTCGATTCGGGCGTGACGGGGCCGCCGGGCAATTATGATAATTACCGGAATTCGTGGGGCGCAATTAGGCCAACGAAGCGACAGAAACGTACTCGTGCATGCTTCGCGACACGGTGCGGCGTGGCGTGTCGTGTCGATTTTCTTCCACTTCTATCATTCCTTTTTTTGCCTCAGCTGTAAAAATTAACGTGATCACCTTAATTACGGGGAACGACGATGCTGCCACGCGGAAGATTGCGTGCTCCGCTATATTTCCAATCGCACGTAAATCGAAAGATCATTTCTTGAGCAACCATTATAAAGTACACCATTTATTTGTCCCGGAACGATTAGCATTTTATATCCCGAGATATTGCTGCTGACGCAAACGTATGTTATGCAAGATATGTCTCCAATTTAATGATATTTCAGCCTCGCGGATTTCTTAACAATTCTGGATTCTATTTTCAATTATATCACGCGAACGATGACGTAATAGCCGAGCTTTGAATTACGCGCCAAAAATGAGACGTAGTAATTAGGTCTGTTCGCGTTGCTTGCACTTTTTGCACTCGACATTTTTGCTTTCTCTCTTTTCAAAGTCAAATATATATCTATTTCATTTTAAGTGCAAAAATATTTGGAGATTTCATGTAACGCGAACAGACCTATTATCTCTTGAAGTTTATTGCTAGGTAAAATAAAAGGCCAAACAAAAAAAAAATTGTGCCGATCTGAAAATTATCGAGAACACGGAAAGTTCATGGAAGCGTGCATTCACGTGGTGCGTATATATTTTGTAAACAGGAACGTCAACGTGTTCCCGCACGGCGCCGGAAGTGTCTCATAATAAAAAGAGCGACTTCCGTCGGTGAAACAATACCGTGAGTCGGATTACCGCACGCTGTCCATCTCGCTTCAGCTTCTTCACTCTCGATGTCTCGCACTTCCTCCTCGCTTCTGTCTCGTTGCGTTTTCGCCCGCACGCAGGCGCGCTCGTTGCTTTATCCGCTCTCTCTTCTCTCTCTCTCTCTCTCTCTCTCTCTCTCTCTCTCTCTCTCCCTCTCTCCCCAGCGGTTAATTTACGTCAGAAATAATTTAACGCCGGCGGAGTTATGCCCGCCCTTGTCGCCACGTCACCCCTGGCGATTTCTACGGGCACCAGATTAATCGTCATGACGATCGTTATCGGAACGACTCTTGAGCGGCTCGACACGTCTGCATTCCGGATATCGCGAATTACCATTCTCGATCTGCTGACTGCGTATTATAAATAATGTCGCGCACATCCTAGTCGGCGCGGCGCGCGGTGTAACGCTATAATTCTGATTCTCTTATAGGTACTTTTGTCTTCTTTTAAATGTATACACGTAGGTATCTATACATATAAACAGTATGTGAGTGAGTGCATTGTTAGAAATGCATGCATTGACAGAAAAATGTTTGGTATTTTTATAATTATAAATATAAAATAATTATAACTTATAGTAATACGTACTTCAACTTCAGTCTAAAATTGTATTTCAAGACTGAACCGGAAATGGTAAAAATTCATATATAATCATTATTAAGCACGCTGAGAGAAAAATGTTTGGTATTTGTAACTATAGTTACATGTTTCTCCATAATTATAATTATTACTACTATAATGTTGGTTACTAAATTGTAATAATAATTAATTCATAATTCTATAAAAAAAATATATATATATATAGTACCGAAAATTGAATTAAAATCTGAAATCTGTTTATAGACGCGTCGGTAGTTATAAGATTAGAAAAATAAATCGAAAACAACTTCTTCCAAATATTTAGATACATATAAAAAATAATCGTTGGAGGGAGCTAATAACTTAATCAGGGTTGCCACAGAAAATGAATTTTAAAATCCCTTGACCATTTTCCTGGTTTCCCAGATGGAAAGAGAAAATTTTCCATGAGTAATATAAATATGTAAATTTTAACATTTAGACTCACGGATTGTAGGAAAGCTAATCTATATTATTAAAAACAATGCAAAAAAAGCTTAGTAGCATACAATTTTGAGTGCGAATTCAAGCCACAGCAAAAAATTAATTTTAGAAATAAAGAATGCAGTTATGACGAAAAAGAGGGAATAACATAAGTAAAAATACCGAATTAAATATAATTTTAATTATTTTATTCGAAATTCCAGACTTTTTTACATTTTCCCTTGACTTTTCCCGGTTTCCATGACCAATTTCAATTTCCCTGACTTCTCCCGGTTTTCCCGGTTTTCCAGGTCTGTGGCAACCCTGTTAACTAACGCTCTTCTTCGAGATGTCTTCGGAAGGTGATGACTACGACCTTAAGCGATCTGAGACCGTTACACAAGACTTTATACCGTGATTGTTTGTTTCCCGGCTGTAATAACGCGTCGATTTCCGCGCTTTAACTGAATTCGCGGCGGATACGCTTTGGGCGCTCGCGCGCGACCATCCGCGCGATTAAATATATGCACGCTAGCTCGCTCGCGCGAGCTTGAGCTTACGTTGAAGCTTACCGCAGCAATCGCTTAATACATTGACATCGGTGGCGCGATGTAAAACGCGCTTGGAATCGACTGAAGATGATAGAGAACTACGCACGTGGCGAGAGAACGAGATGGAGGAAGGAGAGAGAAGGAGAGCGAAAGGGGGAGATCTGTGAGGACGTTCCGCTTTATCAGTGCAAATGGGATGCCAGCGTGTTTCCATTAATTCAAATCGCCGAGTAAAATCGTGCCGTGGAATGTCCATTAAAGTCAAGCGGAGAAGTCGTTAGCCTGTCCAGGATGACGTCGGGAGTACCTCGCGTTTTGTCAGGAACTACAATCTTACCGATTTGAGTCGCGAAAAACGCTCGACGAGGCGCCGTTTCACGGTCTGGAAACGCTTTTCGACAGCGCTAAAGGCCCCCTGCGCGCGAATTAAGTCGACATAACGCGTGGAGCACGCAAAGAAAAATTTTTTTACGTCACTTTGCACGAAGACGGACTTTGTGCAGTCCGCCTGTATTTTTACCTCGGTAAAATTGGAATTCACTTCGTTAGGGAATACTGCAGTATTCTTCTTAAAAAATTAACAAAAAAAAAAAGGATTTTAAAAACAAAAATTTTCAATAACTTGATATGCGTAGAATGAACTCTGAAACTTGTGTCGATTTCTTATAGAATTACATTTGCATACAAAATAAAAAATTAAATTTTATAAAATGTCGATAATATATTATTTTCTATTTGCACATCATGACACATAAAATGCCTCGATTAATTAACTCCAACTTATGTGAAAATTGTGAATAAATCGTCACATAATAGATGAATAATTTAAAAAAAATTAAACATACAAATTTGTGAGAAGCGCGATTCTTTGTTTTTTAACGTCAACTCGTTCGAGCGTTGGGATTAAATCGTTTGATGTGTGCAGAATGTGCTGAGGCAGTCATGTGAATAGAACGGTGCATTGAACGGATGTTCCGGTTTATCAGTGCATACGGCGTGCCGTCGTGTTTCCATTTATTCTGTCGCCGGGTGAACTCGTGCCATTGGAATGCTCATCGAAGCCGAGAAGTGAAGTCATTAGGCAATTTGAGGTAAAGTTAACTCTTTACAAGACTGCGACGATGTCACTGCCATCGCACGGAGAGAGTAAATTTTTAAACTTGATTCGAGAAACGGCATTTACACCGAACAAACCGCCGCGCCGACGAGGCAATCACGGCTGCTGTAATCATCCACAGGCGACGAATTCTCATTCAATTCAATGAATTAACCGCCATCGCGATAACGACAGCTGAGCGGCTTTGATTTCAGAGCCGAATAGGGTGTAAAAAACGTTGTTTTTCGAGATCTCGCTGGAATTCTGTGTAATGTATTTGCAGTGATATAATTTAAAAAAACTGGAGAAAAATTATTTCTTTTTTTTCCTTTTTACGAATCTATTCAACAATTTTAGTAAATTTATAAGTAATTATTAAATAAGAACGTAGCACAATTGTGTGTGATATTTCTGGATTTTAAATTTTTGCGGAATAAATTAAGAAACATAAATTTTTCTACATTCGTCATTATTGTAATTAATTATAAGGGTGAAAACAATGTGATAGATCATAATGAGAGGATTCCAGATTTGATCCCAACAATCATCACCACATGGATCTCGTTTTATAATACGGGATCTATAATGCGATTACAAACTCAATTTAAAGTTGCAAGGGCGATTGTGACAACCAGTCAGAAGTGTCAATGTAGTTGATGTTGTGTTAATTATTCAGTAAATGTCGTTTCAATTAATTGTATAAATTCACAAACAGAAACAGACACAGCTATTTAAAAATGCATGTAAGAAAAATAAACATATAAATTCCAATGAATAATATGGTAACAAATATTTAAAAAAAAATTTGTAGCATACATGTAGATAATATTAACAAAATCCGCTTCTTTTAAATTCTTACAGTCAGCAAAGATATCAACGTAATATTCGCATCAAACTAGAGATTGAGATTGAGATTGAATTTAATTAATCAGAAGAATAAAAACTAATATTAAGTTCAGTAAATTTCGCTTTGATTGGTTGAATTAATTTCTCAATTTAAATCTCCAGTCCGATACGGGCATTAAAGTCCTTGTCGTATATCAATATAATTTTTCCAAATTTCAACATGAAATCTTCAATTCTAGTGCAACTGTATCTACATATGTTTTCCTTGATCGTGTTTACTATTTTTGTGTCATGTATCTTTTTATTTCTGTGTAGTATATTTGTGAAATAAACAACAGATAGCAAATATAAATTTTTTTCCGTAAAAATCAAATAAATTAATTTTTTAAAAATAAACCTACAAAATATAATAATCAAAGTTTAAAACGTTATTCTTACAACTGTTATTGTTTGGAGAGATATTATTATATTTCTATACAAGAAACGATTATTTAGAGATAAGAATTTTTTGACGTTTTTGTTTTCTGATCTTAAAAATTTAACCTTTTACAATTGTTTGTACGTGAAAAATAATTAAAACAAATGATAAGAATTTAGAAAATAAGCTTTAAAAAATGTTCACTAGCTACGATTTTTTATCTGAGATATTAAGATATTAAGATATAAGTTAAGAAATGTCGAGTGTCTCGAGGAAATCGTTTCAGAAATGCCGTGGATACTTAAACATTCCTGGCGTTCGCGGCAAAAGAGCTGCGTTACAAATGTTAACGCGACATTAGGTGCCATGTCTCTATCTCTTTACACTTTTCCACACGCGTGAACATGAAATCGGTTAATCCAAACGCGCCGGAATCGTCGGGAGGCGGCGAGGTGCGGGAAGAACCCGAAGAACGAAGACGCGCGGATCGGCAAACGTTCCGGTTTGTCAGCGCGCGTACCAGGCATGCCGCGGCTTGTTTCCATTAATTTGCGCTGCAAAGCAAACTCGTGCCATTGGAATGCCTGTCGGAGAGAGTCGTCGAGTTATAAAAGCCGAGACGGAGCAACCTAATTTGCTACATTGTCACGAACATACGCGAGCGGCCCACTCGCGAAATATCGGCTGTAAATAAGTCCCTGACTTGGATCTGATAAGCTAAATCCAATTAACCCTCATCACTTTAGGACGAGACTTGATTTTTACCCGAAATCACGGAGAAATTCTCAAATAAACCGCGATCGAGCAAACGCGATGGTTTCTAAAGCAGACAGTCGTTCGCGTGGCTCTACAATTTATGATTATTATTTGTACAATCAAATTCTCAAATGTACTTCCCCGTGCATTTGCAATCTTATCTTGGCACCTTGATATACAAATTATTCTTTATCAACTAATTGGCATGTCGGGGGCCTCTCAATTACCGTAAGGTTCAGATGTATTTGCGTTTGAACATGTACGCAATTTGTTTCCTGTTACTTTGAAGCCAGGGAATCGGTTATTCTAATATGAAATTATTGGTATAACGGGTTAACGTGCGTATGCATTACACGGGAAGGCGTTAGTTTATTTCATTAATGAATGTACAAAGCTCTCGCGTCGAGTATTTATGAATGCTGAAAGACCACTCGATTCAGGAAGGAATATTTAGCTGCAAAAAAAGGACAGTTACGATCGATTACATCGTGCTCCCTCGCGTTTCGTCTTGTCTCGGCGTAATAACCGCGCGGAATCGAACTCGATGCACAGCGATCGGCGCTCATGCGTGAATGCGGAATCGCTTAATTTCAAACGCACTGAAACACATCGCGATGGATGGCGGGCCGCGCAAGGAGGGACCCGTTCGTCGGTTCCATCAGCGCGTAATAATCGCTCGTGACGGAGCGTTCTATTAATTCACCTGAACATTTTATACCGGCCGGAATGAATTCATTTCCGAATATATTACAGTCGGCAGTTTTTCCGGGCAAACTAGACTGCGCATATCGACCTGCGGGAATGCATAAATAACACGTGGAAACACATGTTCCCTTTCAACATGAAGCTCATATAACAGTTAATTCGACCGGAAATTCACTGTCGATGAAATACAGCGAGATTAACTGGTACACGCGATGTTATTACGATAATGAAAATATCTGTAAAAGCTCGAGCATTCAATATTTATATTGGTGCATTTAAAATAAACAAATGCTGAATTAAAAAAGATGTCTTTTTTTTCGAATCGATGTCGTTTAAAATTATCAGACTTAGTTCTTTCCGGTTGTTCTGTTTCTTTATTTTTACACTGTCAGAAAAGTATTAGTATTTGCGACTATAATGGCATAGTAGAATATTATAGTTCGAAACTTCATCTTTATAGTTATTATTACCATAATGTTAGTATTGTAATAATAGTTATACTTATACATAGTTCCATATAAAAAAAATGTATATGTGTCTTACAAAATTGTATATAATTTTATGTTTTATATGTTTTCGAGGACAACCATAAATTCTTTTTGATATATAGAACTATATAATATAATCATATTATTATACATTATAGTATAGTAACGACTATAAAAAATAAAACACCTAAGGTAATCATACTTATTTCACGTTGCAATTATAGCCACAAATACCAAACAGTTTTCTTCCAGGGTTAAATAATTCTGCGTGCGCAAATGTTCTGTTTTTGCATTTATATGTATATTAAAACGGTCCGTTACAGTAATTACATTACTTAAATTCTGATCCTGAAGCGGCAATTTAATCATGTTTTACATATGATTACTCCTGACTGTATAATTTATAGATCTCTGACTTCTGCGATTCGCGCACATCCTATGTCTTGGCGTGAGGAAAAGGTCGATTTTTTCAAAAGGGGGAAAATTTTGTCGCGCGGGTCACTTAATACGAACACGACGGAATATGTCACGACGACAGTGGGATAAAGAAGTGGGAGAGGAGGATGCACGTTCCGCTTTATCAGCGCATACGCGCGCGCGGCATGCCGCGGCGTGTTTCCATTAATTCGCGTCGCGGGGCGAACTCGTGCCGGTGGAATGCCCGTTGAAGTCGAGGAGAGAAGTCGTTAGGCTGCGTGCCGTTCGTTTGAACGGCAACCGGTTTTCCCATCGGTGATTCGTCGTTAATTCGCCGGCGCGGAGTAAGTAATCGTGCGCGTCCCAACGACCACCTCGGGTGTGTTACACGTCCGAGTTTACATCCTGCCAACTACAGGATCGTGTCCCCCTTCTATGTTGGCTTTTCGCGATCAAGAGGAAATTTCGGGGTAAAGTTGCTCTGCGAGAAGCAAGGAGCTGCTGTCGATGCACCGCAGAAATGTGCGGTATTTTCCGGAAACGAACATATTTATAATTATAAATAAGTATTAAATTATAATTTAAAAAAGTATATAAAAGAGGCTCTGAAGTTAATAATTAAACAATAATGGATGATGCCTATAAGAGCCAACACAGGGTGAACGTGTGTAACAGTTTATTTAAAAATTATATAAAATTAACGTAAACGTTTCGACCACCGGTTCGGATCCTTTTCAGTACAAAAATCCCTAATCATATAATCATTAGTTAAACAGTAACAAAACGCTGCTATTAAATTATACTCCACTAAAAAACACGATGACAATTATGAACGTAACAATTAGAAATTTAATGTAGTTTATGATTAGTTATTGGGCAGTTGTAATGATTTTTGTCTAGTAATTGAACAGCAAAACTGTTCAGAATACCAATCACGACGTAACGCTTTTCTCACAGTTGCTGCACAATAAAGAAGTGCTGCAAAATCTGAATACAGTTTCTAAAAGTAGTAAGAGAACAATAGATAAAAAACTGTAATATAAATTATATATACGAATAATAATTGCTCCTTGCATAATTGGAGGAAGCAGTGATAGAAATAATACAGGAATATAACCTATCAAAAACTATGTATATTAGAATGTACGTCTTTATTAGGCTCTAAATTGAAGGTACTTTCATAACTAATTTTGCCTAGCTGCTGCGCAGTATTTTTGTATTATAAAGAGAAATCAGTAGTACTAGATAGTAACTGACTGGATGCTCAGTCAAACTGCATAAATTTCTACCAGGGAACTAAATTACATTAATTCTATACATAAAACTTGTATAAATATTACTTTTATAGCTCTACTTTTATATTTACAACAATTTTTTCTTCAAACGTGAAGAAAAATTATTCATTCGTATGTTCAATTGCAGGCGTTTTAGAAATAAAAATATTTTCTTTGTATTTTTCTATTATTAAAATTTACGATCAATCTAATAATAATAATTGATGCATCAAGTATTATGAGTATAAAGCAGTTTTATACAGAATCTTGCGCAGTATAAACTAAATGTATCAGTGCCATGTTTAGAATGTCTATATAAGTACGATGGACTCACCGAATAAATTCGCCAGCATAGAACTGAAAGCTCGTTCTGAAACAAATAAAAATATTCATGAAACTACAAATTTAATACTTTCGTGAATATATCTCTCATCACATTACAAAAAGCGAACGCTTTTCTTTATTTTTTTTCACGCAAATAGATCATAAAATAGAAACAATTGCTATGTTTAACCTCTCTTAAGGCTCAAACAAGGGCGCAATAGTCGTGACAAATTCAATGTTACGTTTTACAAAACTTAGATCCAACGGAGATAGAGCACCGGGAAATAATCCAACAAGTAAAAACAATTCAACACGACACGATTTCGCGAAACATGCCGCCTGCACGCGACCGCCATATCAAAGAATTAGATGGAATATAATCTGCCTCTAATGATAAAGAAAAGAAAGGAATCCAAAGAATCCAAAATATAAAAAATGTTTTACGCTTGATCATAATAAAACTAGCTGCTTTAACTTCGTGCTTAGTATAATAGACGGTACGACATTTTTACATTAAATAAAAATCAATAAAAAATTCTGCTCACAAATTAATTAAAGTATGTTATTGTGACTAATATATGAAGTGCAGTGATATAGTTTAACTCTTCAAAATCTATCATATATGAATCAATAATTTAAAAAAATTATTTTCTTAACGAACATTAAGCTTCAATTAGAATTTGATTAAAAAAAAATTTTTTAATATTATACATTATTAATTTATAAACAAACATAATTTTCAAGTCGGTTCAATAATAAAAAAAATAATGAAGACATTCTGTTGATTGATCCTTACATTGGGCGAGAAAATTAAACTTTTAAATCTTTCCACATATCTTTTACCAGTTTTTTGTCTTTTTGCCAATGAATAACTAATTTTATTGATAAAATTAATTATATATATATATAATATTATTTATTGATATATTAAAATTATTATAATTTTTTTATTTTTATAAAGTATTTCCAATCTGATCATATTTGCCTTTTAAATAATTTTTTTCTAAAACTACATAATGAACAATTTTATTACAATTTAATATTTTATTTTTTGCATCCGCCAAATTTTGTTTCGTGTTTTATGCATAATGCATAAAACCCATCTCCCAAACTTTAAAACTAATTAAATATATATATATATATATCATACATTATGTACATATATACCCGTTTCTAAAAAAAGTCAGACTTAAAGGTTTAAAATCTTTTATGTCAATTTTTTTACTATCTAATCCTTCTCAGTCAACTTGCGCATAAAAGCGCAAGTTATCGCGGCGCGTGGAGGGTCAATAACTACCTCCCGGGAATTTTACGATAGCTCGGGGACTTGAACGCATGTCACACTTGCACTTCACACTTTGTGTTCCGCGTGAGAATATCTGAGCAACTTAGGCCACACTTACGTAGAAGAGCACGAATACGTCCCGTACGCGGGCGCGAGCGTAAATCGGTCGACGAGGCGAGAAAGACACTCGCATTACGTGTACTCATGCACGCACATAACACGCGGGCATGCACGCGCGCGCGACGCGACATGCCCCAGCCGTGTTATTATATTTTACTTTGGCCGACGCGGAAACCCTGGGATAATTTGCGCGAACGAGCCGCAATTATTTAAGGGTGTGCATACGTAACGAGGGTGGCCTCTCTCACTCGTACTCTTTCTCTCTCTCTTCCTTTCTTTCTTTCCCTCGGAGAGGGGCCCTACATTCTGCCTGAGCGCCGGACGCGCGGCCTCTATCGATTCGCGTCGCCATCGCCGCGTCCGCGTCGACGTCGGCGGAGCCGCGAACTCGTAACTTCTTCCGAGAATTACTACCTTTCTTTAAGTAATAGATATGCACGTCGACGCGGAACGACGCTCGGCCCCGTGTTTGCTCTTCGCCCCGAGGAAACGCTCGCCATTTTGCGAATCGCCAGGCCAGAAATTCAAACGCAACCCCGCGATGCAATTCCGGGACGAGATCGAAGCGCTAGATTCGAGATCGCGTGTAGGAACGTTTGTGCAAAAGCGTTGCGAGGCCTCGCCAAAAGGAGACGGATCGACAGAGAAGCTTAACAATTATTTATATAGAATCGCGAGTTTTTAACTTTAGCAAAAGTGCGAACTCTTCACGAAGCTCTATCGATTAAGTAACATTGTCGAGAAGGGGGATGATAATGACTGGGTTGATTCGAGGGGTTAATTATGATTCCCCCGTATCACTGCTATATCCCCGTTATCATGAAAGGTCTCTTGCATTAAATTTTACTACAAGGAAAGGAAAAGCTATTAAGCTATTAAGATAAAAACTGTGTTCTTCCTTACTAGGAAACGAGTAATTTTTTTCTTTCTCTTTTATTTCAAGCGTTCCATTTTTATTTTCGCAAAGAATGTAGAGAAATTTACATATTTAAATAGGCGTGGACATATTAGAAACATGCAACGCTGAAATGGAGGAATCTATCAGAAAACCTTGAAATTATCCTGCTCGCACACAGTCTAACAAAAGAAATTAAGGTATGAATATTTATAAGCGAGGATTGAAAGACTATTGTAGAAAATGAGAAAAAGATAATATATTTTAGATAAAGGCATAACTTCCACCTATAATAGCATTCAATTTCATTTTCTAGTTATTAGAAATGTTGGTGCAATCATTTTTCATGTAACTATCAAAGAGTCGCAAGGAGAATATACTTTCAAATGTATCTAATGTTATTAATATAATATTGAATAAATATATATTGTATATGGCAATAAATGTAGTATCATTACCGAAGACATGCAATCTCGCGCGATATTTTTAAATCACGCCGTATTTCCCTTTCAGTCCAACAAAAATATCAACTCTCGTTTTATGTATTTCGGGCTCGACCGATATAAAGTACTCGGAACCGGCCGAACGCACGTAACTATTCCGGAGCTAATGCTCGCATGCGGCTCCTAATCGTCGCACGTACGTTGGGGGGTCGGGTATCCGGCGCCATCGGTGTGTTTACCCCCGCAAGTACACACAGACCCACATAAACGCGAAACCCGTTACGTGTGTCGACGGGAGTGCAGCGAAGCACTAACGCCGGGGTGGTGTCGAGGGTGGTTGGAGTGGCTCGGGGGGTGATTATGAGCGAGTAAGTGCCGCCGTCCAGTTTTTACCCCCCTTGTGCCACACCACCCCGCACAGCCCTACCCTGGCTGACCGTTCCTCCTCCACCATCGCCGCGGCGACCAGCCCCCCTCGTTCCCTACACCCCCGAGCCCTCTAGCCCCGCTCTAACGCGCTTGGGTTCTCTTACTACCGACTCGACTAAACCCCCAACGGATCAATACGCTAAAACATTGCCACGTCGAGACGCCGCCGCGTGTAAAACCCGAAAGAAATACTATTGCGGGGGCGGTGTTTTCCTTTAGCCAGCGGCCACTGCGTCTCCTCCGCTCGCGCGGCTAACGAACTTCCGGGTTTCGACCCTTTCACCGCCCGACTCTCTTCCTCTGACCCCTTCATCGCTTCGCTTTCTTTCCTTCTTTTCACGCTCGAAACGGCTTTATTTTATCT
The DNA here is from genome assembly GCF_001594075.2 of Trachymyrmex cornetzi. Classification (NCBI taxonomy): domain Eukaryota; kingdom Metazoa; phylum Arthropoda; class Insecta; order Hymenoptera; family Formicidae; genus Trachymyrmex; species Trachymyrmex cornetzi. The sequence goes on from NW_017299113.1 coordinate 194,289, forward strand.
CGGTTTTATACCTTTGTTTGACCGGAATCCGAAATTTGCGCAATGTGGATCTCTCATTAGACGAGATATAAGAGAATCTTGCGTGAGATTCCTGCGTTGCTTCTTCACGGAATTAGGCCGGTGGGAGTTGATTATTTATCTTTAGGTTAAAGGGCTTAGAAGATTCCCAGGATATCGAATGAAAGATCGTCACAATGGGAATTGAATCGCGAATTGAAATAATAATAATTTATTAAGATTTAATTACTACTTTATTTTTCATTACTTATTAATATTGTTTTTAATACGCAAAGTTGCTTTAATAAGTAAAAATAATATATGACGATAGAATTAAATAATTGTCTCAGAAAAAAAATTATAGTGCAACAATGAGAAAAATACAAAGAAAAATATGATAATATTTGTATAACAACAATTAAAATGTCCTTATAAACCTCGCCTTAATAAGGTAATAAAGTAATAAATATATTTTTTTGTTTTTACACAGTATCTAATATTATTGTATAATATAAATAAAAAGATGCAAAACATTATTACAAACGCTGCAAATGTTGAATATATGGAATTTTAAAATTTAATTTGTTGCGACACTTCTCTCTCTCTCTAATTTGTGTTTAATTTATTAAAACTTATACATATATATGACATATATTTCACAGTATTTTAATAAAGTTTGATCCTCAGCATTAAGTCATGTATTAAAATGCGAAAATCTTGCCGAGAGAGAATTTGCGAGGATTGAATTTTTATTGAAACGACGATATGCATCTTCAAAATGAAGGAAGCGCGCCAAGGATCGACTGAAAGCTCAGCGCATTCCGTCCTACGCGTAGCACGATATTTCACCTACGACGCGCAGTCATAGTACGCTCTCCGGGATAGGAAGAGCTAGACTGTCGATGGTGAACCTTCGAAGGGCACGAAAGACGGATGAACGGACGTCCGTGGCCTACCGCAACCCACGTAAGGCAACGACGGATCCGCTATCACCCTTCGGTTCCCCTCTCCCTTTACCCTGACGTACGTATGTACGTTCCTACTCTCACGTGTGCTCGACATAACGTCGAGTTTCCGTGGATGGTCGATATATCGATTGTTACTGAACGACCGGCTGGTCGACAGCCACGAAGGTAGAAGAGAAAGGAAGAGAGAAAGAGAAAAGCGCGAGAGAGAGAGAGAGAGAGAGAGAGAGAGAGAAGGGGGAGTAAAAGCGCTCTCGGCTGTTGTTCGTGTATGTCTGTTCTGTGGTCACTTGTTGCCTGCCACCCCCGGGGGTTGGCCTTGTCCCTCTGTGTTTGGGGAACACTTGTCGTTCGACCGCCGACAAACCGCCCGGCGACCAAAGCGTGCTCCTTGGAGATCTTTTCTCCGGTGGATTAGGTCGGCGACTTTGCCGATGGGCGAATTTCCGATCTCCCCTATTGTTTCTCCGTCTTCTTGTTCACACGTTTCTCGTCGACATCACGCAAGTAGAGGTTTCCGACGAGTGTGGAAGCTAGGATTATTCGAACTTGGAAACCTCTCAGAATTTTTGGATTCTAAGTCTCCGAGATCAACGCGACAGTAATTGGATTCCGGAAAGATTTAGACTCTAAAGCTTCATCTTCGAAACTTTTTTCAGATTTGCTTACGAACACTTGGAAACTTTGCCAATTTCTTTCTGTCTTGATATTCATATCTATTTATTAAGTCTTGATAGTTATTCGCGTGAAATGTCTATAGGATATCTTCGCTTTATAAATTCGATAATATGGATGCTATTTATTCGCATTACTAAATTTAGTGAAAATTTTGTTTCACAATTGAAAAAATTTTTTGCATTTATTTTTAAAGGATTTATTTGTAAAAGATATGTGTGTGTGGTGTGTGTATAGAATGTCATTACACTTTATTTAGATGTAAATCATCAAAGAGAATGAAAATTGAGATATTAACATTTGAATGTCAAGAACATCCCACGCGAATAATGTAGAATTAAATTAGAAATCTCGATCTCTAAGTTTTTTCAAATACTTGGAATAACTCCAATAAACCTAGATGGTAAAATATATGTAATTGCAAAAACATGACAGTTCCAATTCACTAGGAAAAAACATTCAACTGTTTTATTCGACTTCGTAGAGTTTGGTATATCCAATTATTATCTCCGCAGTATCGACGATATAATCTATCCAAACAACATGAAGTTTAAAATGAAGAATTAAAGTGACATAAGACGTCTTTAAGTTATCTTTTAAACGCAAAAAACATCTTGTAATGCAACTTCAGACGTTTTTTGCTGTCTGGATAATAAGAACTTTTTGTTTTTTTGCACAACAAAATTTACATTCAAAGTAGAACACGTGGTAAGACTATAAAAAAATGCAATAGACCGATTTTAAAGATTTTAAATTGTTCCGTGGATGAATTACTGAGAACGTAATGATTAAAATCAATCTCTTGCATTTTTTTGTACGATTAATGGTTCGACGTTGTAACAATTAAACATTCGCATGAACGACGTTTTTTATAAATTTCTACAACTTACAAGCGTAAATAACTTCACAAAAAAGATCTCATATTTTTTTCGTGAAACACGTATCATGTTTTAACTGTGTGTGTGTGTGTGTGTGTGTAGTAATATGTTAGCAATTAAAAAAAATAAAATGATGTTTCAAAGGTACTCGGTTTGACATGGAATGTCTTATAGACCGTAAGTATAATCGCTTATTTTTTTATCAAACCTATACTAATAAAGTCATTTTAAGAATAAAATATGTAAAGTATTTTACTTCCAATGGTACAAATTAGTACAAATTCAACTGTGTTAATTTTTGCCCTTGTGTTTTTTAAATGGTCCTGCCAGTTCAAATATTAAATTAGCAGCGCCACTATTTCCTTGGAAATGATACATAATATAGAATTGTTTTTAGTAGTATAAAATAATACAAATTTAATTCTATTGATTTCCGATATTATTTTTCTTTCTTTTTTTTTTATTTTGAATTGGTCCTGTTATAAGCTAGCACTGCCACGACTTTTTTCAAAATAGCACACGGTACAAAATTACAATTAATGGTACAATTTAGTATAAAATGAGTACTAAAAATTCCGATAGGTCCGATTTGATTCTGCTGATTTGGTCCTGCTAGCTTTATAGAAAGCTGAAAATTCCACCAACGTCTCTAGGATATAGTAATATTTTATGGTAATTTCTCAAAGTCAAGATTATTTGTCGAGATTAACGCACCGATCTTACTTTGTTTAGTCGTAGTCGAGAACTTGGGCAGTAATTCTAATTCATGCGCTATATCCGAGCCATCATTTAAGTTTTCAATTACTTTCCGCAACATCCTCTTCATCTACTTTTTTCAGAGTATGAAGAACGAGTTTCATATACAAACACGCGCCGCTACACGCGAGGTACGGCATCTCTCCTTCGTCCTTCTTATCTATTTCGCCGTTCTCGAGACACGCTACTTATTTAAACAGCCGCCTCGCGAGTAGCCGACTAGCGATTGAAACTTCCCCAGCATTCGTGCGAAACGAATGGGAACGGCCCTGTTGCCCTTTTGAAAGACGTAGGTATTCCGGAGATTGTCGTTATCGAAGGAATAACAATTGATAATGGCGTTCTATGCTTATCCGTTGCAGCTCCACTCAACGCGAGGACGTTTCTGATGGATGCACAAACTGATGGTTGTCGTGGCAAATACAAATATACTTACGACGCAGTTAACACCAAATATTCTTTTTTATCTGCTGTTTAAGTAAAATCGTAACTCGCTGCATCGGCATGATAATCGAGTAAACTCGGTAAACGATGGACCTAAGAAACCGACCCTAAGCCTCGGCGATGTCGGGTCCCCGGAAACAGCAATACGTATGTTTGTCGAGTCGGCTCTTTGTTAGCGTCGTCGTGATCTTTGGAATGTCTTTCATACGGTAATTTGATTGTTTAATGTCATACTAACGTGACAATTCTAAAAAAAATTCAAAGTTACGTTTTCGTTCCATGGAAGTGCTCATCGTTATTTTTCATTAATCAAACTCTAATAATATTTGCGAGATCAAAATATATCGTTCTCTTATTTGAAATGTTACACGACTAAAAAGAACGTCATTTTCTAGTTATTATCATGAATAAGTAAACATTACTATATCAAAAATAAACTCACTGTATAAAAAATTAACTTCATACAATATTGTTAAAATCGTCACAACTCAAAAAAGTAGTTAAAAAAATCATCACAATTTAAATAGGATAAATTTTTTAAAATTGTAAAACGATAAAATAATAAGGATTGTGGAACGTGAAAATAATAAAAATAACATTTGATCATGTTCACAATATATTCTTTTTGCCAACGTTATTTGATTAGTTAATAATTTTCTGTCTAGTTAAAAAATAGTTCTTCCTTATATTTAGAAAATTTAATTTTTTTATGTCACTTTTGAAATAAGGGAGCATATTTAATGATAGTGACAACATTTTGTAAATTCAAATTGGAAGATTATATAGACTTAATAAGTAGCACCATAACGGTGACATTTGAAGATAATTGTATCTTCAAAGAGAAATGACTCCTTTTCAAATATGTCGATTTGAATGTCAGAAATACGAGATGTGTGATATGCAAATTTTTTATATTTTTTTATTTTTTCTTTGGCTACAGTTCAACGATGTAGCCAACAACGATAACGACACACTTCTCTCGGAACAGATGAAATACTCGTATTACAACTGACACGAAATACAGATATTACCTATACATTTTCCAAACTCAGCTGTAGTAATAATTTCCAATAATTAGTAGAACGATTCTTGAAGTCAATAATAGCACCAGAAGATACACATCGCAAGCACGACAGAAACGCGACAAAGAAACGTCTTCTTGATATCAATGCGATCAATTATTAGGAGCTATTATCTGTAACTCTCGCGGCAGGAGATACAACCTATTATTACGAATTGTATTTCACCGTGTTCGACGCTACCCGTGGTAATTGTTTACGCTGAACTCTTGTGCAGTGGTCATCTTTATAACTGTAATTAACGTTCTGTAGGCATTAACGTTCCACATGTTTCTCCTATTACATGCGACTACTACTACCTCGCGGCTTACCAACGATTATCTCTTTCTTCTATATTTTTTTTTTACTTTACGCTTGACCTGTTAACGATCTTTCACAATGTATCTTCATGAAGGTTCTTTAGCAAGAACAAATTCGTGAATATACATATTTCGATATTCGTGCGATATTTTGGTCCGACATAACAATGATTGATACGTAAAATTATAATATAGTTTTTAATTTATATTCTAATTTTTGATAAACAAATATTTTATTTGAATTGTTAAATTTATAATTTTGCAATATACATGTGAGCAAATTAGCGGCCAAAGATAAACAATAATAGATATTATAATAAAAATTAATTAATTAAATGATTTGTTCTCTATAAGAATTTGGAAGAATAAATCATATAGAGGATAAATTATGTAATTAATTAATTTTTAACATCCGTCATTGCGCTCATCTTTGGCCGCTAATCTTTGCAAATGATGAACCTTATACTTTTTTTATTCTCAATAGTAACAATACGGAGAAAATTTTATGATAGAATAGTTAACGCTGAGGAAAAGATCCCGCAATCGGTAGAAACGTGATTGTTTGCGACTCTGGTTCAACAACAAACAACTAATTCGTCCTATCATTATACCCATTTGTGCATTTCTCGAACCGCTACGCTGTTGCTAACATACGTTACTTTCTATTAACAGGCAACAGGTTCGTGGGACACACTCGCGCGTGTCTGTGCGACAAAGGCTCTCCGCGTGGCGTTCTGCAGCGCAGAAAATCGCTCCCCAGTAGAAGATCGTTAGTCTCGTTTTCCTCGAGTCCCACACAAGGCGGCCGCGACGGCCGATCGTAGGTAGAAGTCGGCGGCTAATGACTCGAGCTGTGCTCGGCCGCGATATATACGTACGTGGGAAACGTAGCATGGTTCCGTCCGACGAATTATATAATATTCAATTTTAAGCATGCGTGCGACCCGTCTTAATCCAGCCATTACGTCTAATTGGTCGAGATTAGCTAATATCCCCTGTAGTGATTAGGCCGTGTGTCCGCGGCTCGTTTCAGATTGAAACCAATTCCCCGGAGCGTACGACGCTGCACTGACCAGGATCGGACGGCGATTCTGCTGATCGACAGATCGATCGGCTGTAACGTCGTAGGGGAAACTCGAGAAGGCTTTCCACCGGTGCACTATCCGTGAATGCAATCGCGACATTGTCTTTCTACAGCCGTTTAGAAATACCAGAAATTTCCTGCGTCGAAATACGATACGTTTGAAACACACGAATTCTGATTTTAAATGAGAGCAATCAGGCAAATTAACAGGTATGGTTCGAGTCTTTTGTGTTCCAAATAGACAAAGCAAATAAAAGAAATCGAAATAAAAAAATGACATCTGAAAATGTAAACGGAAAAAGAACAATTTTGTGTGTGTGTGCTAAAATACTAAAAAAGGTTTAGCTAGATACAGATTTAAAAATAAAATAATTATGGACACTCAAGGATAATAAGTGTTGCAAAAAGTTTTGACTTTACCAGTTTGAACGATCTAATTTTGATATCATGACAAAATTATTTTCAGGTACACATAGCTAAAACTTTTAGATACTTTAGCAAAATCATTCTTTCAGCGTAGACGTTGCCTCATCAACTCGTATTTATACATGTTATATAGTGCATTATAGTTTAATGCTTTTGTCAATTTTTCATCTTTCCAATACTGTTTCCCGCAAAAAATATAAAAATGAAAACGACATGAAGTCAATGCAAAACCGTTTTTTGTTGTTCAAAAGTTTTTGAAGCATTACAAATAATGACGCCTTTTTATATTCACAAAAAAAATATAAAAATTGTTACTGTTTAAAATTTGATATACGTTATACCCATGCATCGACAAAAGGGGTAATATGTACCTATTATAATGTACGAAACAACACAATTAATTAGCGTTTTTGCGCTACGCAATATCGTGACGATAAATTGATTAGTGATGTTAGCTTAATGACCTGATTTTCGCATCTGCGAAGCGTTAACATTTGATTTCAATACGTCCGTTCACCTCGCAGGAACGAAGCGATTTTCTAATCTCGCAGGAAGATTCAAAATAATTACGCGAATGTTGCATACGAACTTTCTCTTTAATGCATTACAACTACGTGCGTTTGCTAAGTACATAGGATAATTGTATGAGAGTCCTATCGAGGCTCGTTTAAACTATTGTACGACATAAGAAAAAGAGAGATACGTACTTGGTTAATTAAAAATAATCGGTCTAAAAATAAAATAACCGTTCTTTAGATGCGTTTCTAATCGACAAGCTGTGTAAGAAAACTGTATATTTCGTTCGTGTTTCTGGATCGCACGCTATTTTTCCAGGAAATGTAAAAGCAGCCGCTCTAACGCGTGCACGCACGTGTAAACTAGCCATTATGGTGGACCATTCACACACGGCATCCAGGTGTGTAAACAAGAAGCGTCACTTTTCTTTTGACAGGAATCGGCCAGGTGAAGATTGTCACCCTCATATCTTGGGATTTGACTATGGTGAGTAAGATTACAGCAAAGAAATCGTCGAAGCATAATAGTTTCTCGTTTTTGTTCCGGCGAACTAAAGAAATCTATTTTATAATAATAACGAATAACTCACAAAAATTATCGCTATTTTTTAATAAAAAAAAATTTTGTATATAATGAAAAACTCTTAAAGAATAATTGTCTAAAAAAAATTACGATTTTTATTAATAAATTAAAATTATTTTGAAACATAATAGAAATTTTTGTTATATTTTCACATAATTTTAATTTGTCAAATTATTCATTCTGTCGCGACATAATTCGGTGTACAAAAATTAGAATTTTTAATAATTTTATCAATAAAATGGCAAATCATTTAAATGAACTACGAAAATATAGTAATGTTAATCATTTATAGTTGGTTAATATTACTATATGGTTATCATTACTATTTTTTCTTGGTTTATATAATTTAGTGTTCTAATTAGAATTTTATAACACATAGTTGAGGCGCTATTTAACAAATTTATAGTTACTAGTACGACTTTTTTTTTAGTATATACTTTTGATAATTGATTAAATGTATTAATTACATTGATAAATGTATTAATTACTAGGGTAATGTTTATTTAACTTATTCGTAATAATATTCGAAATTCATATTTTTTAAATCGTTTCATTTGTCAAGTAAGGAAGTGATTTTCCTACAAATCAATATTCATCGTAATTATTGCTCCTTAAATATCTTTGGCAATACTCAGTCGTAGTATTCGCACAAGATTGGTCCGCAACGTCGTTATAAACGCAAAATGACATAATTGGTGAACAACGCCGACCGGTAGGCATGCAGTTACAAAATGAGTAAAATGACGGTTGGCAACGTAAAAGAAAGAAAAACCCTTGTGTATCTGAATAGATTTGACCAGGTATCTTTGAAAGGAGACCGCGCTGATGGAAGGAGATATAGGACAAGGGAGAGAGAGGAGGTAAAATGGGGTAACGCAAAATAAAAGCCATAGGCAGACGTGTCAAAACGAGTCGAAACTGATTTCTTGTGAAACAGATTTACTGGTGCGACGAAAAAGGGAGAGCTAACCATGGCTGACCCCGGTGACACGCTCAGGTTCGGAATGTATCCATACATTAGCTACTATTCGTAGGAGCTCATATACGTTAGCCAGCGAACGTAAGGGGGAGGAGGAGATTCGGTCCGGTTTTTCCAAGAATTAATGATAGGCGAGGTATGCCCACGGGGCATAATGCCCCGCGTATCTGCGGGGGGGACACCGCACCGCGCCGGTGGCCGATGGGATACGAATTCGAGATTCCGGTAGGCCGATTGGAATTTATCGACCAGGCCCTCATAACTGAGTTTTATAACACCGGGCCTGGGGAATATGGATCCACCTTGCCCGTGCTCTGCACCGGACTATCCTTTTGAAACTGATTTTGGTCGGAGACTATTCTCGGAGAGGTCTTTTCTCTCTTCGCGGAAGACCCTGAACGCGAGTCGCGTTTGATGACGAATATAAAAACTTAGCTGAAAGGGACACGGATTATCGCTGTGTCCGATTGAATGATCTTTCTCTCAAGTATATGGAACACGGTGAAAATCATAAATAAACGTAATCTACTGGCGAGCGATAAATATTTCACGGCGCGTTTGCTCTGCGTTTGCCCGGTGCGGACGACTCGCGGACGCAGCATCTAGATTTTACGCCGCTTATAGAAGATCGTGCCTTTATTTCTTGGCAGGTGTTTTCACGCAGGTGCGTTATGTATGCCGCAATTTTTATACACATCGCGGAAGAATTTATTATCTTGTCTTGCGGAAGTATTAACGCCGGCATGTCGGCTACGTGCATTCCCCCGAGAGGAATGCGAGGGAATGTATTAACTATTAACGACACATCATTTCGCTGATCATTAAAAAGTATCACGCTGATTCTCGATCGTGAGATAGTGTCATCGCACTCGTGAGTTTTATCGCGGGAATTAACACTTTCACGACAAATAAAACATTATATATATATTATATACATCTGCATTTATTATCGGTATTAAGATTGATTGAAAGACGCCGGATGAAGGAAATGATAAGATAATTAATCATTAAAATGTCCAAGTCGGAGACCACAGTTATCACGTTCGTTTAATATGTCTAGCATTTTCTTTCCCTCTTATGTACTTTTTGATAAACAGTGAAGTTTAAACACAAGGATTTAACTTGATTAAACACAAAGAAATGGACATAATAAATAAAGTCTTAAAAAAGAATTGTTGATAAGATTATACTAAAATAAAAATATCGAGAGAGAGAGGGACCGGAATTTTTAGAATTGTGACAAGAATAATTAAGTATTATGTACATAAGTGATGTCTCTCTTATCCTACACTGTTAAATTTTATAGGGCCAAGTTAACTCAATGTGAGTCGCCACTGCTCCTACTAAATATATCGTATTTTTTACTAAAATGATAATTAAATTTGACACTATATAATGTTAAATTAATACTATATAGTGTCAAATATAACCATTGCTTTAGTAAAAAATAATGATTGAGTAGGAGCAGTGGCGACTCACATTGAGTTAATTTGCCCCTATAAAATTTAACAGTGTAGGATAAGAGAGACATCACTTATGTACATAATATTTAATTATTTTTGTCACAATTCTAAAAATTGAGTTAATTTGACCCTATAAAATTTAATAGTGTATCAACAGTTGATTTATTTGTTACATATACTAATTACACATAACAAAGTTTGTGTTTATCGATTATTGTTATAATTATATAATTGAAAATAATATCGATTATTAATTATATAATAAACTAGAATAACTATATACAGATAATACTGGATAATAAAATCTATTTATTAATTAGACAAGAATTATTAGAATTATAAATTCTCTGTTAATTTCTATATATATAGAAAAAAATATCGTGTACACGAATAGCTATGAACAGAAATCATTTAACGTACGTTCTTTTGTTTTTCTTTATTTCAGTTCTATTTCTATAAGCAACTAAAATTAACAATTTTTGTAACCAATAAAGCGATATTATTTGTCTATATGATTTGTAATACGTAATTCGTAACAAGCTTTGCGCGCTAAATTATATTTTCCTGATGCATCAAACTAATTTTCTTGCATTAAAAGTTGATGTTGATACGGATATAATTACAAGCAGCGCGTTATCTCGACGTTGTATCTTCGTCGTACGAGAGATTACTATATCCTTTGGCTATTCCATGTCTCGATAGACGCATATTGTGAGTATATACGTGGCTGTGCGTGGCAAACGCAGGATATAGCGAGTAAATAAGGGTACCTGGACTTATTTGCTTGGGAACGTAGCCTAAAGGAAAGACGGATAACACGTATGCAGGTTACTCTCGCCACCGAAGTTCCCAGTCTCTTCTAAGAGAGATAGCCGGCCGGCCAATTAGAGTCTAGCTAGGCTCGGGTATTTTTACATTCCGAAATATCATTAAAGCGGCAGCGTTCGTATATGAAAAGTATGCTGCACACGAGGCTCTTATAATTTGATTCTAACTGCTTGCCAGGTGGCGTTGGAAAGTTGGATTTAAAATCGGTTGCGTTCTACGCGTTCGATATTATTATTTACCGTGATTATAAAAAAAAGTCCTGGTGCAGCCCATAAATACTACGAAAACGTTGACTTCTGATCCCGTCAAATTGTTAGATTTTCGAAATTGGTGATAAAACCTGTTCTCTCATCTTCCATCCAATTGTACCCATAATCCGCAGCGTGTGAAACATCGACTATTACAACATTTATTATTCCATACGAGTCATTACGTGCTATTGTTAAAATCTCGCGAATACGCGAGGAATGTCCGCCATAATGCTCGGCTCGTTAAAACGTCATGTGCGGGCAGACCGTACGTCGTGTCGCAGGACGCGTCGCAGCGAAATAATATAAAGAAGGCGAGTACGAAATAATAAATATTGCCGCGTCCAGAGAACGCACAAAGAGGATGTGCCGTAGGGGGGCTGGAGGGAACAGGGTGAGGGAACAAGCAGCGAAAAGAGAAGATCAAGAGGGAACGATAGACGCGAAGTGAGACGGACTTTATGTACACGAGACGGTGCACCGGATATACGGATATACGGCCCATATTACAGACTGCTAGTGCACACTTGCCGGGTTTTATAAGGCGCTTAAAATTTTATTCGTTATAAAATTGCTATCGTGCGTACCCCACCTCCCCCCCCCTCCTTCTCCCAACCTGCTGTCGCACTGGGCCGTTTCCCTCCCTTTCGGATGCGCCCTGCAAAATTTCGCGAAGTCGAGGGTGGAGGAACTTTCGCCGTGCCGCCCTTCAATCTCTGTAACGTTCATAATAGCGTCGCGACGTGTACGTCGTTCGCGGTGTAAGCTTCCTTTTTGCGCGATCTAATCTGGCGAAAGGACTCTCTAAATATCGTAGAGACTTATCCAGGGACGAGAGAAGAGGGTTCCGAGTTTATTTGTACTTACAGACTCCGATTGTTGCAGCTTTAATCAAAGTCGAACTATCGTCAATTATATGTCACAATGAAAATTATTATTTATAATAATAAAACAATATCTGGATTAACATGCACACGTAATTCGTAATTGAGAAAAAGATGTTTTGCTTTGTAAGAAGATAGTTTATATTAAAAAAAAACTTGTTAACAGGAAGTACGAGCTCACACAGATTCTGTGAATGGTGCGGATTCGGATTTCTTTTAGTAAAGAAGATGGTCTTATATCCAGGGGAGCCGAAAATGGGAAGGTTCGACGACTAGGTCCTTCTCACTATTATCGCATTGTTATAGTATTATATTCGAACGAATGCGTCTGAATTAGACTTAATTTTCTTGAGAAAAGAGATTTAAGCGAAAATGACTGGTGATGAATGTGTCGAACGCACGCGCGCGTGTGTATTTTTCTGAAAAGTTCTTTCTCTTTTCAAATATTCACCACTATTGTCACAACTAATATAAATGCATGCAGAATGAAATCCTTGAAAACTTTCCACATATGTGTTTAGTCTTCTTTTGAAATTCTTTTGAAATATAAGGAATACGGGATCGAGGAATGCAGAATTCGCGAAGACCTAAAGATCTCCACTGAAAAAAAAATTAAATGAATTAACCCCAAATAGTTACATAATAACCAGACTGTTTGGTGAAGTATGTGAATTATTTATAATTATAATTAAAATAATTAGACAAATTTGGTTGCATATATTCTGGTTACGAAACGCACATTCGGGCTTCAGATTTGTACCCGAATGTCACTCAGGTATTATTTATCTTTATTGTTCACCGAATGTTAAACAACGATAAAATGGTTAGCATTCGGGTAAAAGTCTAAATACGTGTTTGTGTGTGTGTGTGTGGGTCATTTAAATGCCAGTGGAAATAACAAAATTTGTAATTAAAATATCGGATTATTCAATTATGATAACGATAATTATTGATTATTAAAAGAACAACTAATTTTTTGTTATATAAACAAAATATGTCACATCTGAGTGAAAAATGCCATATTCGTATTATATGATAAGTTCCATATAATGAATTCTCTTCATGTAATAAATTTACTTTTATTAAAATTTGCTTAACGAAATATATCTTATTAATTTAACCATGAGTTTTTTTTTGTATACATAAAAATTACACATTTATCATAATCGATTTATATTATTTCCAATAATTAATTAAAAAGTCCTGACACTTGTGTGCGATAAATTGTGATGTTTTTAAAATACGTCACTGTGTAAGAATAATATAATTACTCAAAGCTCTCGGAAGCCACTTTGGAGAGGCGAGCTTTGGTTTTACGACTGCATCGCAATTCTAGCAAATAATCGTGAGAGCCATTGTTCAAGGAACAGACAGAACTGGTGAGTCGTAAGTTGCGCGACCGCTTTAATTTCTGATAATAGAATTAATTATGGAGAAATACTTCCCCTGTAGGACTCGGCCTGATTCCGATCCTTCGCTCGTTCCTACTCTTTTCTGTTACGCTATGCTCAAGTCTCAGGAGAGCGACCACGTCCCTCGCTGCAACCAGTTTCGAACAGTTCGACGGAAACCAGTCGAGCGAGAGGAAGAGAGCGGAAAGAGAGGAGAAGCGAGGAGAGAGAGCACACTCTCGCTCGCAGGAGGGACTTACGGACACTTGGCCGCTCAATGGCGCGAATTTAAGAGCGCCAGCCGTTATGCTTCTCATTCGTTAGCATAAATTAATTATTTTTCAGGGACGCGCGCAGCGGAGAAAGGGGAATTGTAGCCAGGGGCGGTCTGACCTCGCTAAAGACCCTTGATCCCCCGAACGTTCGTTGCTCGATGGCTTGTTGCTCGCGCGCGGAAATCGAGACGCCGCATTGCGGACCTCACGGTTGATTGTCCTCCGCTAGGACGTTAAGGCCCATTAAATAAAACTGGGGAGCGTATCTGCAGCCGCCACGCCGGATAAATAGATTCTTTTTGTTACACGTTTTTGATTGCAGGCAACGCCTGCTTTTCGATCACCAACCTGTGTCAATATTAAATATAATTTTAATAATTAAGATTCAAATTCAAACATTGTTCAAGTTAAATCTGCTGATGAACTGAAGAAAGAGATTTTGTAAGAAGTATGACTGAAAATTAAGAGAAAGTCAAAATATTTTTTAATTAAATTTAAAAACAAATCGAATTGTGATAAATAGTATTTTGATTACAACATTATGTCATCATTCTGTTGTGCAGAACTTTGGTATATTAACATGATTTTGTATCTTAATTTGAAATCCGCCGATAATTTTATACAATGATGATGACATACAAACTTCGGTAACATTCTCGCCAAATTAATGGTTTCAGTGCTTCGTGATACAGCGATCGGTTGTAATGCCACATTAGCGCGACCGCGAGAACGTTATATCGCTTTCGAAATCGTGGTGGATGGGTTTTGAGGTCGCGGCCAGTTCGTGCGCACACAATAAGCGAAGTAGGTTTAGATTGGGCTAATTAATTAATACGCACGTCCTGTCCCGTCTAATTATCCCTCTACTGCCGTTCGCTACGCCGTTAATGCGTGTGTATGTCTCTCTCTCTCTCTCTCTCACTCTCTGCTTCGTGCTCTGGCACATACCACGTGTCGTCTCTCCGTCTTTCTAATTATAATCGGACTAATTGTGACGTCAGGCAGGAAGCTACACCTAGAAAATCCATCTGACGCGCGTATGCGCTCACGAGAAGCCCGAAGCGGTCACATCCTACGATCGCTTCTACCGCGATACCGATCTGACGGGCGCAAATGCACGCCCGCGGAGAAAAGCCGTTCGAATAATCGAAGTTTCGTTTGTACTTATTGGGAACTTGCGGTATTCTCCCGGCGCGGATGTGCCGGCCACGCACCTGTGCGTCCGTGGCCTTTGTTTTGGAAGGGGCTGATCAACTACCATAATTCGGCTCTGCGCTTGAACACTTATTAATAATAATAGAATTTAAACATAATAATCGTGCTATTCAATCAGTAAGAATTTTAAACTCTTATTCGCTCTCAATTTATAAGATATTACCGATTAAAGTGATTACAAAAAGACAAACTTAAGATATTAGAATCTCTTTCCAATCGCGATCTGAAATGTAGTTTGACGCTTTTGTCTGAAATATTTTAATTATTTATGAAAACAGATTTTTATGTATGAATAATATTGTCATTCTTAACCGGGCGTCATTGTGATGCTAAAATGTTACACGGATGTTGAGGTGGATCATGATAACCCAAATATTTTTTTGGTCTATTCTCGCAATGTCAACAATTTTATAAAGTCTTATCTCCAGCTATGATACAGGGCGGTTAGTTAAAATCTACGAAGTATGTAAGAAAATACAGATGTTTAAAAATGTCATTATGGCCCAGCCATAATGACACTGGGTTAATAATTCACTCTCTTTCATTATTAAATAACAAATTTTAACTCCAGAGACTTGAAGTCAATATTGTAACATTTGTGTATTTTATTCCGTAAAATAAAAAAAGTTGTACTTTGTTTAAATTTATGAAGTTTTCACAAAAATAAGGCCCTTGATTTCTCAAAATCTGTAGGTGATGGAATATTATATTTTTAACGTTATATATTTTTTCAGTAGCTATAAAAATACGTAAAAATCACCATTCAAGTGTTGAATAGCGGAAACTTTATACATCAGTATTATTATCTGTATAATATAAAGGTAATCGAATTGTGGCAAGCGCTAAAAGAGATTTCTGTTGAGATTTCTAATCGCGTAAAAAATCCCGTTGATGAAGCAGAACGTAATACTCAAGATCATCGGCATTCATTTTCATCCGCTACATTCGCGAAACGGTCGCATAACGAGGGAGCTTACGTACTTACACCTGCCACACAATAATGTATACGACATTATCTCTCTCAGCTCCTACCGATCGAGAAATTATTCGACGTTGTGGATAGAGCGTTCGTATTTTCCGCCACGTAGTTCAGCCGGGCAGATAATTAGCAGTTACCGCGGGCTCGATCGCTCAGGCTCGGATGCGCCTCTTCGCAAATAGCCTCGAATCTCGCGGCTCATTAATTTCGAAGAATCCACGTGCGCGCAGCCGTTCTCTCGCTTCGGTTTGACGGAAGCGTTATGGGTCGCAGTAAAAGAACCATCTCTCTCTTTCTCTTTCTCTCTCTAGCCTCCGGTGATAGACTCAAATTTGAATTGGCGATCGCGTCGATGATCGCCCGGCACGATGGGAAAAAAGCAGCGATGCGTATCTAGTCGCTCACTGGCAATAGTTCTATGCGTGTCTACGCACGTAACAACGACTATATAGGGTGTCATTTTCAAATCTGGATTATATCACTTGATGAAAAAAATCGAAGATCATGCATGGAAAAAATAATCATAGTTGAATTAACAAGAGATATGTTTAAGCTAATTTTGATAGAAATAAACAGAATTTCTAGTTTTTAAAATCAAATATTTTGATATGCAACACACACAACATAAACACAACCAGAACATTTATATAGTACCAGCTAGAGTTTGGTTAGTGTGCACATAATAATAACATCTAAGTATCTATCTGATTTATTATAATTACGAGATGAAAAGAGGATGGTAGATTAACGTGGCACGTGTAGTTAAAGGAATATTGGTACTAAACGGAATTTCTGGTATAACTATCACAATTAAATAACTTGATATTTCGATCGAATGTTTTGTTATTTTACCAAAATTCATACGTCTAAATGTATTTAATTACCGTATCCAAAATATATGTATTCAACTAAATTTATTTGGTTATACTGAAGGGACGATTTTGTTGAAATATTTAAAAATGTAGGTAGATACAGATCAGAAAATAATATTATTGAACCAGCAAAATAATTACGTAGGAATCTCAAGTATGATAAGGAATACTGCAAAAAATGTTGATATTCTAGCAATTATGGTGATGGAAGAAAGTCAGGTGTGCTCGTTTTCGAAACAAAATTCGTATGGTTCTTCGCAAATACCAGATATGATAATATTTAAATACTATTTGACAAATAGACATATTTAGATCATATATACTGCTAAAAAGTCGAGGATTAAAACTTGATGTAGCTTCCATATAGAATTTAAATTCATTGATAACGTAAAACACAAATAATTAAGTAAAAACACGAAAATACGTAAGCAAAAGAATAATGTGATGCCGATTCAAATCATCGCGGCAAGATGTATTCGATATTAATTCTTATTGGATAATTATAAATGTGTATGCGCAAGGGCACATGTGGGATTCTTAATCATGCTAATAACCAGTTTGAGCGTCCTATATAATTATTTTGATGGTGCAACAAAATTATTTTCAAATCTGTTATCTAGCTAAATTTTTTAATATTACAGTAAAATCATCCTTTCTATATATACACGTATTTCAGATTAATTCAACCTATTTTTTTTCAGCGTGGAAAAAGTAAAAATACTGCATTCAACAAAAATACAAAATGTTATATCCATGCTACAAATAGCACACAAATGTCATACCATTTAATTATCCAGTTTTCAAATCTTGATAATTATTTCTATATCATTTCTGTACTAATTTTGTAAAAATAAGTGTGCCATATATAAATTAAATGATGTGACATTTTGTAGGTCATTTTATCTTATATGCTTTTTATATTCTGCTACTTTAGATAACAGTTTAAGCATATTTCGTTACATATCGCGTTCCCTTTTGGCTATTCATTAATTATCGCGGTAATAAAAGAGGTCTTTCGCGGATACACCCCGTATGTTTTTCCGCTATTCAGATAACGGCGGAAATGTGGATTAGAAGTTAGTATCTACTTCAACTGCAAATTTTTATTTGAATTAATATATCACGGTCGAAGCGAGCGATTCGCGCGTAGAATTCCGCGTGATATGTTTAACGATTATTACAGTGAATTAAAGCGGGATAAGATAGTAGCGATACGACTCGGCAATGTGTTATTTTAATTTAATATTACACTCGCGGTAGTGCCACGCCCACGTTCGGATCTCGCCAACTGGTCGGTGCGTACGGTACGCTTATACGTGCGTGAACACGTGCGTGCGTACGTGTAATACACGGACGCGGATACGCGTCTAGATTCGATATAGGAGTACACGTCGAATATACCGCGCGCGCACGAGACAGAGTCCTACGCTGCGTTGCATCTCCGGATCCAGCGAGGAAACGCCTGGAATTCGAATGAATAGGCACGAATCGCAAATAGGCGCAAAAGTCGAGGGAGGAATAGGAGAGGAACGAACGCGGCGAAGGGCGAAGATGAATTATGGAGGAATGCGTCGAAAAATGCTCCGCGCCTCGATTTGCTCACGCATTTTCCCACGGCCACTACTCCGAGAGGCGACTTCCGTCGTGGCTTCGTAACGATTGGTATGCAATTTCGACAAAAAAAAAAGGAAAAAGTAAAAATGTAAGACGAGAGTTCGCTCGACCGTGTTTCAGTGCGCAGCTGAATCTTGTAACGTTCATTGCTGCGTGAAGTGAGAAATTATTCGGTCGTGAGGAGAAAACTATGGGAATCTCTTCGAAGATTTCGATGAAAATTTCGAGCCATAACGAATTAGACGGTCATATCAAGATGGTATTAAAAACAATATAACTGTACGTTTATAATGTTTAAAAATAAATAAAAATCTAATAGAAGAACACATTGCGAGCTTATTAGAATCTTTCTCAATCTGATTTTAGCGAAATGCAATTTCTTTAATTATAACGTTTTTCCGAGTATTCTCGAAATAAGCTCAATTTTCCGTAAAGTCATGTAAGTTTGGACTCTGGTAAGTTATTGTGATTGAAAAAAATAGTCAATGTTCACTTTAATAATATTATAACACACGCTTAAAATACTTTCTAGCAATGAAAAGTTTAAAAACAGAACATCTGGCAGGAAACTGCTAATACTCGATGCATCAGCGATCACTGTAAATTAATTTACTGGTAAGAATGTAACGATACTGTGTGAATAGTTCACCAATTGACATGGCATACGAGATACTCGGGATAATATAAGAGAATATTCTGGCAAGAGCGCGACAGGCGATTAATGCGACAGGTGAACAGTCTTTGGTAATTTCTAACATTATTATCGGTTACTTTAGCAGAATCGATCGGTTTCCAAGAAAACTCAGTCCACAATTAGCGTCCTAATGCCTGTCGTTATGTAACATAATTAGCACGTGTAAGCACAGCTGACTACTCGATCGACACCTAAATAAAAAATAACTTTCTACTCCCGACGTGTATAATTTTCGTCAATAGTCGCCCAATTTTCTTTTTCTGGTCTGGTTCTCCCTACTGAACGCGCCTGTAAATATCGTATGCTGTTATTCGTAACGAAAATGGCACGCGGTGTTAACTTGACGTCTCGGTGAAAATAAAGAGTTCTCTATTATTGATTATCTCAGGGATAACCGTGCGGGGACTGGCGCAACAATATTCAATTATCAAATAAATAAACGTACATTTGAAAATACTGCTTGCATCTGCGCCGGATGTTACGTCCAAAATGGACGTGTGTCGTCGCGTAGCGTGGAATACGTGACTTCGCTGATTAATAATTCGCATACTTTCGCACTTTTGACATAAACCGTAAATTTCAATTTTTCTGTGTTGCGAAAACAAATACTTTAATATAACAAAATTAGTTTACATTTTTAAGTCATTAAGCGATATACGAATTCTCGCATTATTGTATATAATAATCATACAATATAAATATGTATTAACAATAAAATTAACAAAAAAATAACTGCACATCAATAATAATAACAGCAACAATAATCTTCATTAGTAATGCTAAGTCATTATTTTCTCCATTTAATTAGTTTAGTATAAAAACTTCCCAGTTTGTGGAAGGCTATTGGATAAATAAATTAATGACGTAAAATTTGTTAGCATTTAAATATAGATATATAATAACTAAAATATACTTTATTTATATATAAATATTATTTTTCAATTGGAAAATTTAGATTTATTTTTATTTGATATTTATCAGGGTTGGTAAAAAACATGTTTTAAACGTGTTTTAAACAGTTTAAAACATGCTTAATTGATGTTTTTAATATGTTTTAAATATGTTTTTTTTATAGTACTGTTTAAAGCATATTTGAAGCATTAAAAACATATTCAAGAAGAAACACAATATGTTTTATTCTTAAAAAAAAAAAAACATTAGTCTTTACCAACCCTGATATTTATCCTATAAAAACAAATGAACAAAAGCTCTTTATTAATTTCCGACTGTTGAGTCGTTATTATTGCTGACGCTCGGAATTTATGGTGTGCAAACTACGAGCTCATCTAATGTTGCTGTTTGAGAAAACGACAACTTCCGGTAGACCCGAGAGATCAAATACGCGTCCCTTCTAACAAAATCTATAGTCTGCCAAGGGGCTCCATGATATCTGATGAATCAAAGAATCTATACATAGAGCCCTTTCGATTCATTGGTTGAAGAGAAGAGAGAGAGAGAGAGAGGGAGGAAGGCTTCGAAAATTCGGTTATTATGATGAAAGAGAGGGTCCGATTGGACACCTGGGCTTAGGAGGTAGGATCAGGTAGAGAGAACAGGTAGAATACAGAACACTGTTCCAGAATTCTCTTTTCACTCTTTCGGCATGCACAAATAAGCAGGCAAATGAAGGTGGTGCGATCTTTTAAAGACCGCAACGTACTTTAATTGTATCAGTAGGGTGAAAAGGTAGAGCAGAGATGAGAGCTCAGGGGAAAGAGGGGCTCATCGTGTATTATATATTTTAAGGTATTTCGGTCGTGCCGGTGAGGGGCACCGGTACTGTTTCTATTATTGTCTCAAAAGGGTCGTCCCCTTCCCTCCTTTCTATTCCATAGATCCCTATGAAATCTCCGCCCTTGTCTACCATTTAATTCAGCATAATACAGAAGAACCGAGAGGATTCAGCTTCAGTGTAAACCCCACTACAGAGTTGAACGACACCAAGTGACAGAATTCGCTCCTGAGAAATAATCTAAAGCCCCAAATATGACAATGCTCAGAATTAAGGGTATTTCCCGAGTGTGGGAACATCTCGGATGGAACACAGAAACACAAAGTGGTGTGCGCCGATCCTCGCAGGTATGCATGTTAATGCTCCGCTTTTTCACCATAGTATTATTTCAAGTAAAAACCATAGCAAAATTAAGAATGCGAGTTGACAGAAAAGATGGGTGGGAGAATTTGTGTGAATTATAATCTTCCCATGGTTCGGCAAAATCAATAGTTAGGTACGTATTTAACGATAGTTCATGGTTGACAGTTGGCTTTTATGGCCTGATCTTCGATTTCGAATTTTTCAATGACGACTCCTGATATAGATCATCCTCCCTCCCTTCCCAGGCTATTATTGTGCTTCTCTTCGTATCATTTTTTCTCTCTCTTCTTCTTGAAAAAAAAAAACAGGTATTCTCACTGCCCGAAAAGGGTGACAAGTGTATGAATCTTAGTGAGCGACGCGGAAAGGTAAGACGACCTGTAACGGGCGCGGGTATCTTCGCAGTGGGAAATTTGAATTTGAATCCCGATCGCGGTCGGTCGCGTGCGGTCACGGATCCCGGAATTTGCATACGACCGAGTACGTGAAAGGGGATGACGAAGTGGAGCGCCCCTTGTGAACGGCGGCATGCCTCTGGTGTGCTGAATCTCGAGGACATAGATCGCCGATGCAGAAGCTTTGTCTCGTGTGCACGACGGTTATTCTGATCGGAGGAAGGATGTAACTTTTGTGCTTGCACCTTAATAGGATTCCTAGATTTCTCAAAAATTGCGTTTCGCGATTCTGCAAATGATCTTGTTTTGTAAATGATACATGAATACACTATACAATAATCTTAAAGTAATCT
Organism: Trachymyrmex cornetzi; assembly: GCF_001594075.2. Lineage (NCBI taxonomy): Eukaryota > Metazoa > Arthropoda > Insecta > Hymenoptera > Formicidae > Trachymyrmex > Trachymyrmex cornetzi. The sequence goes on from NW_017299113.1 coordinate 216,275, forward strand.
ATGATAAAATTTTAAAAAATTTAAATTTTTTTATTATCTTTGTTCTCGATTTTTTATTAAAGGATCGAGGCGTAGACAGTTTCTGAATTACAAATTGTCGAAAATCTATTTTTGTAAATTGAATCTCGAGGTAACGATCAGATAAATCGAGTCTCTCATGTAAAACGAGGGCGTTATGTAAAACGTTTGTCTAATCATCTCATATCTAGTGCCCGCGCATTCACCCGTGCGCACCGTAAATAAATCATTCCGTTCAAACGCCGTGCGACAAAGGCGGCTCTCGTCACATCCGGCTCGTGCTGAAATTTAAATATTTTTTCCCCGTCCACGCGAGCTGCGCACCTTCTGCCGCGTAGCGATTTTCGATGCGCAGACACGTGTCCGATGAAACGTCGATTCTAATTCTAATCTCTGCGCGCGCGCGACAGATTTGAATACTTCCTTCCTCCTGACGCGGCGCGGTCCTGTCGCGCGTCCAGGATATAACCGAGGACACGCGACCGCATTTGAATCACATTCGAATTCCGCCATGGGCCCACCGGCGATTTGCATCGCTTCTGATTTCCACTCTTAGAATACAGCGCGCTACTTTGCATGATTTGGCTCACTTCTCAGAGGCACGAGTCCTTTCTATTCGGATCTCGAATCTGCCGCGCATATAGGGAGATGCTGCATAAGTACCTGCATCCTAAGCATGAAAAAATGGAAATTTGTACGATGTACAGAAGTTAAAAGAGATATTGATATAAAGGACGGGATGAAAAATGTTAAAGGCAGGAGATATCTATTTACAGAAACTGCTAATTGATCATACTAAAATTAAAATATTGTTTTCTTTAAATTTTTTTTTTCATTTTTTATATCCATGTTTAACCATTGCCGTACTAATATGGGTAACTAATGACCGAGCGATTCCTGTTCGTGCAAGTTTCTTTGAGTCTTTCGGTAATTATAAATTATACTACATTTTATTATTTTCCAAAATGAAGAATCAATATTTATTCTAGAAAGTTGAAAGTACGTTGGTGAATTTTTAGAGATTTTTTGAATTATTTTGAAGAGGTGAAAAGACGAAGAGATTCTAGTGACCCTTGATAGTATGGATAAGGCACCAAATTGTACATACGGTAAGAGTTAAGTATGTCCACATCTTAGACGTCAATTCTTGTAATGTACCTATTATTATTTATCTAATTTCATATATTCTTTATATATTTCCGTAATTCAAACGACGAATATATTTATTTATAACAAACAAATATTTTAAACCGTTAATTATTATGTATCTTATTAAAAGGCAAGATAGAATATTTCTATGGATCTCGATAAGGTCGTAAAACGTCTCGATTCAAATCCATGCCCGTGCTATCAAGAGTGTAGAAAGTCGTAAACGAAATGTTCGGCCCTTCTCTCCGATTTTAATCGCGTCCGTCGACGTCCCTCGGGAATTCATTTCCGTGCGAATGGGAAAGGAGAAAAAGGAAAAACGCGCGCGCGCAGCCAGCTCGCGTAAGACGCACAGATGCGCTACAAAAATTTACCGCGACCAACGGCCCGAGTTACAAACAGTAGTGAATATCCCGGACTCTCCTTCTGTCCCTCTTGTGGGCAGAGCGCACCTTTTCGCGGGGGACTCATCGATAGCAATAACTGTCGATCAATCGCGCGATTTCGCGTCCCCGCTCTGACTCCCTGCTCGCCTCAGCTAGCCCGTTCTTTTTTTCTCGCGGTGATTTTTATCGCGTTAACGAAGTTCCCGTCCCGTTTTACAACCGGCGCAGAAGATCGCCGGATGACGATAGTAATAATTGTCGCGCGTATAGTCGATCGATCGGCCGTTCGGCGTTTCCCTCCTCGAGGTCGCCTTCGCGATATTCCACGAAGCCGGCTTTAACGGCCGCGCGGTCCGGACCACGGACTTAGCTGTCTCGTGACGAGTATGGAAATCCGTGGGTGACAATGATAATAATTGTACCGCCATACCTGCATCCGAATGGAGCCGCTGAATGACTATTGAGAGCCCAGCGCGCCGGTTACGTTCGCCGATTTTTGTTGAGGAAAGGCTGTCCTGGCATGAGATTCGTGGGTGACAATAACGATTTTAGCTTTACAACAGACGTGTCGATCCGCGACATTCATCGGTGACATGTTGTAATTTATATATAATACGACAGTTGCGCAGAAATATATAGTAGTGATGTGAAATCATTTTCTTCCGGAAGGGATGTTTGTTTACGAGCTCTTCGTTTATGAGCGGCGAATATAAAAATCTCAGAAAAATAAATATTGTTTCGTTTTAATATAAAATGATTTTTTCCTATTTATTAATATTCGTATTTTCGTATATCAAACGATAACACAAATAAGTAATTAAGATCTAAAATTCCTCTTGTAGGCACACTAAAAAAAAGTTATCAACTTGATTAAATTAGTTTAATTCTTAATTTTTTTCGTTCAAGAATGTATGTATTTAAGTCAAATATACTTTCTTATTAATAAAAAAGTCAAATATAAAATATATCGTCAAATCTAATATATTTCTAATTTTATATTTGATTTGAGTATACATGATGTATATTCTTTAATAAAAGGAATAAAGGCAAACTAACTTAATTTAAGTTAAGTTAACAGCCTTTTTTTCAAAAATTAATTTATTTCCTAATTTTTGAACATATGTTTTTCATAATTTCGATATTGTAATTTTGTTTAGAGTTTCGCAGTACCTCAGAAAGTAAAATCGAGACACACGAGACATTCATATCTACGTGGCACGCTGTGCTGACGCATAATAGATTGTTATGATTTCATCTGCTCGAAGGTACGCTCCCGGATCAGAAGGGCGAGAGAGTGTAGAAGATCATGCAAAACAGACCGGGAGTAAAAAATCAAAATGATGCAAATGCGATCGGCGTGGCGCAATTCAGCATGTGGAACTCGACTGATATTCAAATTCCGAATGGTCGCGTGTCGCTGAAGACGGTAGGATTTATGTGGAAGGCACGACTTTCTGCTACGCGAGATAACAAAATTAGGGACAGTTCCCGTGTCTTCATCAAGAATCATCAGGTTGGTTGGATGTTCGATTATGTATCCTAATTAATAAAGTGAAATACTGTTGCATCCTCGATCAAGGAGTCTCCCTTATTAAGAAAAAGATAACTGCACTCAGTATGATCTATTTGCTGTTTGCAGGTCACATGATGGATAGTCAAATCTTAAATTTATTACACTTATATAAATATTGAGGAAATGTTTCAATTTTCAATTAGCATTAAAAAATGTTTCCTATTTTAAACCTAATCTCCAATTTTCAATATTGGACTCAGCAAAAATTGCAATGCTTAGGTAGACTATATTGGATACATAACTTTATTATTGTATGTACTGAGCAACACATTGGACCCTCAACGTCAACGACAACGACGATGATGACGAGAACAGCGACGATGACGGTTGAAATCGATGCAAATGGTCTGCGCGTCCGTGACGAATTTCGAATTATGTTTCTAGTTTACGATCGTGTGCGGCGCGGTGGCACGCCTCATAAATATTTATTAGAAAATATCTGTCCGTAAGTCCGTAAATCTGTTTAATCAAATGTCCATCACCGAGCGCACAACGAAGCTCGATATAATCAATAAAAAAGGCTATTTTCGTCTATCCACAATTTTTTTAAATCAGATGAAATCAAATCAAGTCAAAGTGGTAATATGAAAGCTGATTTTTCCTATGACAGTATCAATTTGTTCATATAATACTTCGTTACAAAAATACTTCTACTTTTATTTAAAATTTTTTGTTTTTAAAATAAGACATATCTGGAGATCATATATGTAAAATAAGAAACTGATAATGTGTAAAAGTTAGATAATTTTTCACGGTAAATGAATAATGATAAATAAATTTCTCCGACAAAATTGCAATATTAAATAATCGTCAATAAAATGCTGTCACTGACATTGGTAATTGGAAATATGTGTGTATTAAGCTCTATAAAGTAAGCAAGACCAAATCAGCAGTAAATCAGACTTATCGGAATTTTTAGTTCATTTTGTATTAAATTGTACCATTAATGATAATTTTGTGCCATTTCGAAAAAAAATCGTGGCGGTGCTAGCTTAATTTAAACTGGCAGGACCAATTTAAAATAAAAGAAAAGAAAAAAAATAATATCAGAAATCAATACGATTGAATTTGTACTATTTTGTACTGCCAAAAACAATCCTATATTATGTATCATTTCTAAGAAAACAGTGGCGCTGCTAATTTAAGATTTAAGCTGGCAGGACCGTAAAAAAAACAACACAAGGGCATAAATTAACACAACTGAATTTGTACTAATTTGTACAATTGAAAATAAGTTAATATTTTACATGTTTTTTCCTTAAAGTGACTTTATTAGTATATACTTACAATCTATAAGGTATTCCACATCAAACCAGGCACCTTTGAAACATCGCTATTTTATTTTTTTTTAAATTTGCTAACATACCTATTCTACAGATAAAAATATGAGGCACGTGTCGTGAAAAAAATATGAGATTTTTTTTTGTAAAGTTATTGACGCTTGCAAGTTGCATAAATTTATAAAAAATGTCGCTTATGCAAACATTTAAATTATTGTATCGTCGAAACCATTAGTCGTATAAAAAAATGCAAGAGATCGATTTTAAGGATCGTAAATTGTTCTGCAACTTACAAGCGTCAATAACTTTACAAAAAAAATCTCACATTTTTTTCACGACGCGTGTCTCATATTTTTATCTGTAGAATATTAGATATATATGTTAGCAAATTAAAAAAAAATTAAATGGCGATGTTTTAAAGGTGCCTGGTTTGATGTGGAATGCCTTATAGATTGTAAGTATATACTAATGAAGTCACTTTAAGGAGAAAAAATGTAAAATATTAACTCATTTTCAATTGTACAAATTAGTACAAATTCAGTTGTGTTAATTTTTGCCCTTGTGTTTTTTTTATGGTTTTGCCAGCTTAAATCTTAAATTAGCAGCGCCATTGTTTTCTTGGAAATGATATATAATATAGAATTGTTTTTGGCAGTACAAAATAGTACAAATTCAACAATTGTATTGATTTCTAATATTTTTTTTTCTTTTATTTTAAATTGGTTCTGCCAGCTTAATATTAAACTAGCAGCGCCACGATTTTTTTCGAAATGCCACACGGTACAAAATTATCATTAATGGTACAATTTAGTACAAAACGAGTACTAAAAATTCTGATAGGTCGGATTTGATTCTACTGATTTGGTTTTACTAGCTTTATAAGAGTTCATGTATTAATATGTTCATTTCTTACGGTTATCGTCGATGTCTATCGTTCGCCATGAAGTACCTTTAATGGAATAAAAAAAAATCGTGAAGAGTGGATACATTTACTGGAACGTGTACTTTTGATAGGCATTTCTAGTCTCGGTCGACTTTAAGGGGGAACAAGAGAAAGATGGTTCTTGGCGTGGGTGAGAGGGAGCAACTTTATTGACCGGACTACAATGCGACATTTGTGCCATCGAGTCTCGTAGAATCGGCAGTATAACACGGTACGTTTACCTGTAGACGAAAAAGATGCAGTGAATCGCAAGGTTCCGAGGTGGATTCGCTTTTCTTATGGTTATAATATTTAACGAGCGGGACAGCGCAGGTTTTACGTTGTCAACTCTGTTTCGAGTCTCTACCTTGCGACGATCATATTTATTTCGATCTGATGACAAAACAAACTGACGTTTTAAGATACAATTTTATATTATATATTGTTCACTTTTTTAATCATAAATTGTGTTATTTTAATGCAAAAAATGTTGAAAATCTATCTAACATAAAATATTCAAAGAACACAATCGCAATATGTTAAATAAAAAACTAGAATGTGTTAAAAATTCATCACAAAAATTAACAAGGTTCAGTTTTAATACGAAAGAAGTTTTTTGTATGTGCGCGTATATAATTCAGAGTTATGTAAAATACGAAACTTTCGATATAGATCAAATATCTTCAAAGTTGCATACGTAATAAGAAAGTTGCGCAAGTGAGAGATTTTAATTTCTAAAGTGTGTCAAAGGATTGATAAAAGACACCTCGATTTGAAGGTTCCGTATCAGCTAGCTTTATCTTCTCTCTCGAGATAGTCGCGATTCAACACCAACGTTGACTGATTATGTCCCATTGTCCTCGCGTAGCGTGTCGCATTTGCATCCAGGCGATCGCTATCTGGATTCACGGCGTATCCGAAATAACTACCAAGGCGCAGACCCGGTTGCGAAATCCGGATCAGTGCGTGCGAGTGCTCGGATCCGCGTACTCGCGCGTTTTGTGAATTAAAAGAACTTCAACAGGAAGCAACGTAGCTACGTCGTCGAGTCGGTATTCCCTTGGGGAGCAGGTAATCGTTCAACAACGGCGAGCCTTTCCATTCCCGTGATCGTCGTTTACACCATGCGAATGGCCTCTCGAAGCTTTACGGATACTAAACACGAAATTCTCCGTTGTTTCCCGCGATGTTGTTCGTGGCGCGAAGAGATATTTATTCGCCTGACAAGGATAAGTTTCGTCAGAGTCGGCGCAAGAGAGAGGAGTTAGTTAAAAAAAAATTTCCCTCTAACTAACGATCTTTCATCCGTTGTATTTTTGCCGAGCGTTTCGTATCGATCTCTCGTTCCTTTTTTTACCTACTTTTAATTATACGTATGTACGTGCATCTAGGAAAGCTAAGTAAATTTGCGTCTGTCTCGTGTCAAATTTGCGTCGTAACGACCAGCTAACTAATTATACGTATGTTTCCATTACGTCATTGCGGGACGACGCGCGATGTTATCCCGACAAAACGAGTGGTTTCGTCGGTAGATGAAAGGAGCGCGACAACGGCGCGGGGGCCCTCAATCTTCTCCTCGACTTAGCACGCACCGTACGCATGCAAGGGAACACGCACGTAGCACGCATGCAGTTAACCCGAGCGTCGGCCGGCCTATCATTCGCTGCCATTTTTTTCCCAGTTAAATCCGGCAATTAGGTAAATAAAGCTACCTGTCAGTGCATAGCCACGACTGTTGCAAATAACTCTGTAGCCACGCATAATCACGCGCGACCGCCACTTGCTCGCAGATACGTGTACGCCCGGTGGGAACGGGCGGCATTAGCGTAGACCACACTTTGCTTCCTTTTTCTTTCCCACTCAACTGAAAGCGTCCCCACGTCGTCGTCAGGCAATCGCGCGTAATGCTTGGAAGTATTGATTGATGCGTAGAAAGACGTTCGTCCTCGAGAGAGAAACGAGGAAAGAGAGAGAAATTTCCTTAGGTATGGAGTGTGTACGCGTGTATGTGTGGACGCGATGGCCTTCTTGGATTTATTTTACGTTTTCGTCGATCTTCTCTCTTCTCTTTCTTCGAGCAGGAGAGGAATTCTGTGTCTATGACCGCCTACGCCGCTGGATTTAAGTAAAACGTTTACAGTATTGTACAATTACCTAGACCGGGATTCCATGGTCCTGCCACACCTACACCTACGCCACGACTTGCCCTGGCAGGGCGGTACACGTGCATACGCATATACGATATCTATCCGGGTCCCGCTTGTGCATACTTGCATACACGCGTGTGTGAGTATAACATCGTGCGTTGCAGCTTGGGTTAGGTGAGGTATAATGCGCGGTCGTGCGGCTTTTGGGGCCCGGAGGCGCTAACATGAAAATCGTATGGTAATGGGGTACCGCGTGGCCCCCTCCAGCATGGGGTCGAACTCGGGTGTAGGAGACTAGCGAGTCCACGGTATAAGTCTAGGCTTCTTCCTAGTATTAGCGAACTGGAGGGACTAGAATAGAAGAGTCGGAGGGCAGTGCGGAGAAACCGCGGAATAGACTGGGGATGAGGAGGAAGAGAGGACTCCGTTGAGGCCCTCTCGAGGAGAGTCCGTGGGCTCGCGTGCCTCCGATAATTATACGCTCGAACCGAGTCCTGGAAGAGGGGAAAGAAAGAGAGAGACGAAGCGAGACGAGGGATGGGCGAGAGGAATGGAGGAATATCGAGTCTGCGGTTCGACAGGGTCGGAGTTGACCGGCGTCTAATCGATTCGCCGCCTCGACATGGAAATTTCTTCGAGGAGCCCGCAGGGCTACCCTTCTTCTGCAACACCTAACCATCTCGTACATATAAAACGCGGAGTCTCATCTACTCTCCTCTCCCCGTCTTTTGCACCCACCCCCTGGGTCTGTCCTAGCGCTCGCGGTACCCCCCTCTCCCGCAGGTTCGATGATCCAACGATGATGTACTTGTTTTGTACAGATTAACCGCTCCTAACGTTCCATCCGGACATTTCGTGATCTCGTACTCGCGCGGATGTCAATCAGCCGGTCCGTTCTGTTAATTGACAGGTTGGCAATATAAACGGCTCCAGCGAGGCACTGATGCTTTCAGGAAGACGTAATTAAACTTCATTTGCGTGCTAACAACGCCCTATGTTGAACATATACCCGCAATTTTATCATCTTTCCTTTCAAGTTAATATTTCCAGTTTTAATCCCCGAGGAAGAATACATACACAAGTAACTTATTTAACTGCACAGCCTCGGATAATATCTATAATCTTTATTATAAGGTACCATACTTTATTATAAGGTAATACCGTAAAACGATCACATATAAAAGTATCAATATAACAAATTACGTTTATATGGATACGTTCTTCCAACAACTAAGGAATCATTTTTTTGTTTAGAATAAAAATATGATAAAAATTAAAATAAGTAAAAATAAATTAGATATTATTTATTATGTATTGAGATAAATGACTAACGACAAGAACGGATAATAAAATAAAAATATCATAAGAATATTAAATTTTATCCAATATTATGACAAATGACTCGGCACGGACGCGTTTCGAACTCGGTAATGTTTAGCGATGCTCTTGACTTTATTTTGACAACTGTATTGGCCTAAATGTCACCAGGACTTAACACTTTCTTACCTAAGGCCGAAGAGATGGTTGTATCTTTTTAAAACTGTGAATCATAGCGTAACTGTACCTTCTACAGCTTTCCCCACAAAAGATTTTCGATACAAGTATTTAGTAGGTACTCATATAGTATTATATATGTACTTTAATTTCTTATATTCGTCTTAAGATTCTTTTTTCCTCTATGTTTACGGATTATTAATTAGTACTTTTGTATTTATTCAATTATGTTACATGGTTAATTGTCTATATTCACTCTAAATATCGCTGATATTTAGAAGACTATGAATTCAAAATACGTCCGCGTCGGTTTAATTATTTATTATAATGTCGAGTAAAATTTAATATTTTTATTATATTTATTTTGCTGCTAGTTTTTGGTCATTTACCTCAATATATTGCGTTGCATGTACGAGTTAGATTTTCATAGGTATATATTTTTCTTATTTATTATTACAGATAATTATATAATAATATGTTGTGTAATATTCTTCACATTTTAAAATTATATTTCTGAATACGCGATTTACTTCAACGTTGAATAATTTCCATTATTCCTCGAAATAAACTTCTGAAGTAAGACAATCGAAAAATTTTTAAAGTGTCTTCTTGTCAAAAGTAGCAGTATGATTACGAGAATAACTAGCGCTTCGCCGCTTAATCGATCTGCCTTCTTCCTATTCTCAGGCTTTAAATACCTCATTACGAGCTTTGCGGAGGTTCACGAGCTGCGCTGTCCCCGATTAAAATGAGCGCAATGAAACAAACGCTTTTAAAGTCACGAAGACCGTTTACATTGTACATAACGAATTTCGTGACTTCGCAGGGAGCACGAAGAAATGAAGACAAGGCGGCGCGCAACCCTTTAAAGTTACACCAACGAAACCCCCGTAGACATCAAACGTTTTCCAGGTAATATTATAGCCTGCAATTAAAACGCGAAACTTCAGACAGACATGTAGTGTAACAATTGATAATGATATCACTGAAGTAATTCGTCATTTGAATCAATTAATTGAAATTAAATATTGCCAAAATTAATTTAGCTTACATAATTAATCCCAGCGAACGTTTTCCAATGTTAAAATCGGATAATTTGAACAAAGAAAATTTGTTTTTTTTTTTTATTTAAGTTGATAGTAAAATAATATACCATTTACCGGTAAAGAGTCTGAAGCTGTCAAAAAATTAAAAATTCTCGAAAATATCATTACGTTAAGCATATTTCCGTAGAGACGAGGGACGAGTGTTTGATCAAACTTTCCGACGAGACAAGACCCGTCTCGCGTGCCGGCCAATCGAGCGTGAAGTCGGAAAGACATTAGACGGTAACACCGAGCAGTTTTGTCGATCCCACGCGTGGACGTTTGCGCGGAAATCGGAAACAAGGTTCCGGACAGTAGTGTCAACAGATTTGCCCCCGATAGGTCCCTCGTCCGGAGGAAGTAACGGAGCGGAGATCGATCGGGTGAGAGGGGGAAGGAGAGGGGAGAGTAAGAGAGAGAAAGAGAGAGGCGGTAGGTGGGCAAGTGGAAGCGGGTTGACTCGACGGTCGAGCCAAGGGTGGGCTCACGATCAAATATTAAGTCTTATCTGGCGCCGCTTTACCCAGAAGTCTCCCTTTTCCCTCCTTTTTCCTCCAGCTTTCCTCGACGTCTCCTTCTCACTCTCGCCGCCTAATTATCCCCGCCAACTCCTCGTCGATTTCACCGCACCCTTCCTCTCCTCTTCCCACTCACCCCCTTCGCCCCCTCCGGACACTCCCGCGTCGTAGCCGCGACCGATTGGTAAAACCACACACGTTGGTATAGAATACATAAAAGTACCTAGCATTCTCTTGCTTCAACTTTATTACGCTTCTTTCCGTTTCACTGTCTTTTTTTTCTCTCTCGATCTTTCTACCTTTCCGGCACGCTCTTACCTTCGATCGCCGGACGTTAATAGCTGCCACTAACCTCGCCATTCTTTCGCCATCGCTGGGTTGTAATTAAGAGCCGGATAAAGATGGTGCGTACGAAGGACGGATGATATTAGGAGTTTTTCTTACATACGAGAGACACGATCGACGGTAAACGCGGCGCGCACATGAAGTTGAGTATTTCCCGAATATTTGCATGTGCAAATATAAGGATGCTTATATGATCAACGTTCCGTATCGAATACGTACTTTGAAGGTTCATCGCACGAATTCGTATTTATGCAGGAACTCATATTTTTGTCGCGTCGCGAAATGTCATGTCGTATTAAAAATAAAAACTACGTATGCGCAGCGTGACAATCAGACTGGTCAATGCACTCCACGATACGTAGATTATTAACGGGTATCGTATCCAGAGTTCAGACGCGTTGCTCCACTTTTTGTGCGACGATTTACAACACATCTGTCGCATTTTCGCCGATTAAGAGTGGGTTATTGACTTCTTTTAAAAATAATGAGACATTGCAACTACAAATATTCCACTGGAAGAAATGTAAAATATAGAATATTAAATTTTACGTGTTACTTTCCTTTTGCGATTATTATTGCGAAAATCTAAATTTGAAAGAAAACGAATGATAAATTGTTAGCGGGATAATTATTAATTGATATTCATATGTTGCGTAAAATATTTATTATAAAATTCTGGTTACCAATATTCTTTTTTTGTCTGTGTTTTTGGTTTGTGACTACTAATTCTGTTTAGATTGAGAAACAGAGATTTACATATAGAAATAATAAATTTAGCGAGACAAACATAGGATATGTTATTCAACATTATTTCTTACATGATTTAACATATATTAATTATCAATCTCGCCTAAAATTAGGTAGATAAAAAGCAAAATCTTCTAAAACTTGTATTATTGTTGAGGAATATATGATAACGTGCATTGTCCAATCTAATTAAATTAATTTCACGTTTTTATGTAGAGATTACGTTGCAATTTCTCATATCTCGATATATATTTTTGGGTCGTTCGCATTTCATTCTGGAATTCGCGTATTCAGGGAAAACGAACGAGACAGTTTGGAGGGATTGTTGGAGGGAAACGAAATAGAGGGATGGCAGTGGCGTCCTCATTACGCGAAAACGAGGGCGAAAACGTTTCGAGGATTGTGATTCGATTGAAAATTCTTTCAGGTCCCCAAGATCCTTATGGATCGAGATTGGTCGGCACCAGTGGAAAGAAAGTTTTTCCCTAATGACCGAGCCGAAGTGGTAACCGTTAATTTGGACCAGCCCGACCATTCCCTCGTACAATCGTCTCCCTATCGTCTCTTCCTCTTCTCCCTTTTCATCACTCGCTCTGACCCCTCATCGTGTTCATAGGGTGACCCAGAAAAACAACGCCAACTCGATCATCTTCGAAGAAGAATCGATAATCTTGTGAAGGAATCTTTATGGCGTTTTATGAAAAGTAATTAAAAATAAATAGTATTTTGTAATATAAATTACATATCATAAAGAATACTTTTATACAACATATAATTCAATAATAACTGTAAATATTAAAAAAAATTTGTTTTATTATCATTGTCATTTATATATTTTTAATAGCTAAGATAACGATTCTTGTCATTTTGTCCAACAGATATTCGCGTACTAAAATAGATACGATTGCTGATAAATATAGCATGTTGTGCTTAAAGTACGTATTTTAAAGTGTATTTTAAACCTCGTTTTGGTCTTTCATTCTAACTGGTGAACAGCATTAGCACTTTAGTGCCATGTTACGCCGCTAGAAACCGCGTGCACAACTTAATTCTTGTCTCTCGTGCCATAAATACGTCCGCGTAATCGATATCAAGTGAGTTTATACGCGACGGGAAAAGCACAATGGGAAAGCCGCACGGCCGTTCGCTTGCAATTTACACGTGCGCGGATGCTCGGGGTAGGCAACGGCAATCGCTTCCGACGCGGCATATTTATACGCGCGGGCATCTTCAGTTGGCCGCATTATTACAGAGGATCCAATTGGCGAGCGAGTAAGCGCACGTGGAGCGGGTAGTCACGAATTTACACTTCGCGCGGCTATATTGTAGAACGAGATATGACACCGACGAGAAAGCTACGATATCCCTCTGTCTCTCTGAGGCGTCGCTTCCATTACACGATTGTATCCATCTTGTCCGGCGCTATTTATACGGATGCAGGACTCGGCGGCGTAATGTCTTTCAGACGAATATTTAAACGCAAGCATATTTGAGATCCAACAATGCGCGGTATATACTTTGAACGGATTTCTGTTTCTCTTAATTTGAACAGATCGTTAATGGAAAGCAAAAGCTCGTATTCGCTTAAAGATAGACGAATTTAATGATAGACTTATACTCACTTGAATCTAGGTGTTGTTTGTCCAACAATAGAAAACTGCATTTTATATTGTCATATACTTATCATGATTCGTCTGTAATTATCTCTTATCAAAACGTGCAGTAGAAATATGAGCAAAATTTTAGGAAAAAGAAAAGCTATTTAAATCTTGCATGGCACTGTTATTAAAAATATGATAAAATTCAATGTATCTGACTAAAAAGTATATTTGTGTATGAAATTTAGTGCACTTTTCATAAAATTTTATAAAATTTAATGTACTTTCCATAAAATTATATGTAGATTTACGTGAAATTTAATGCACACGTTCATTACATTTAAGACTATTGTAACATAGTTTTCAGTTAAATCATTTACTTTTTAGTTACTTGTTTGAACACAAATTTTAGTTATATGTTACTTAAAATTCATTAAAAAATTTCTAACAGTGTGGTTAAAATTTATTATGCAGCTTCAACATAAACGATTTAATCGTGCTGCTAGAGACGCTGACATTTGCGCGTTAAAAAATTTGGAGTTACATAATATTGCACAATGATTGCACGACAAGAGTATCAGGCAATGCAATGTAGTGAGCGAAAAAGGAACGAAGCAAAAAAGAAAAGAAAAAGTGAGCGAAGTGGCGGCTGAATTCTGAACCGCGATTCCCCCCTCAGGCACCGAATATCGTCTCGCGGAGAGGCTAAGGATAGCAGCCCGGGTTGGGGGTGATTTCTGGAGCAGGATGGTAGCGATGGGGAAAGTTCAGGAAGCAGAGGAAGACGCTCGGCTCGCAGCTAGGAAAGTTAGAGAAAGAAAGAAATCTCCTCGAGGGGGGAGCGGCTGAGGCGCTCTCGCATTCTTTTTACCGAGCGAAACGCCGCCGGCGGAGGCAGCGCGAGAGCGTCGCCTATCGATTTTTACTTCTAATGAATTCGAGCTAAAAACCACTCTTCCCCTCGCCGCCCCCTCTGGCCGCCCGTCCCGGCCGCAACCGCCACCCTCGTGCTTAGACCACGCCGCCACCCTCTGTTCCACGAACCACGCCAATCACTGCGCGGCATAATTACACCGCCGAGCAACGCGTGCGACTCCGGCGAAGTCGTGTTTCTTAGCCTACGTGCACTGCAGTAAAAAAGAAAGGAGATAAACAAGGAAGAGGCCGGGTGGAATGAGGCCCGATGTTAAAGGGCAAGAAAAGGCGCCGTACGCGCTATAGGGGCGAGTATCGTGGGGTCAGGGGTAGGTCACTTAATTATTTCCCAGCGTCGATTTTAATGGGTCTAACACCGCGAGCTTGATCCATCGCGCCGATTGCAGTTTTGATAGCTTATATAGTGTAACGTAAATCAAGTTTCGAACACCAATAAGATGATTTTAAAAAATTAGCTGTGTGATTATACACATTACTTAAGCATTAAAATAACATAAAGTAACACTTTGTTAACTTGATGCTAATTTAAGAACAGATCGGACAAATATTTGTATATTACGTATTGAGTATATAATTATCGACCTTATGAAAGAAGAAATAATATACAATTGCGATTTAAAAATTATGATTATGGAAATTTTAAATATGTAAATATAAACAAATATAAAACAATATAAATAATATAAGATATAATATAAATATGAAAATTATATAAAAAATGTTCAATTTTAAACCCTGAATTAGTTTTATTATGTCTGTGATTTCAAATAGAAAGTTTCTAGTACAATAATTGTAAGACGTTTCAAATTCCCTTCGGTATTAAACAGATATAGAATAATTAAATTTTGAAAAAAAAGACTAATAATTAAAATGTGCTCCGAAATAGCAAGATGAAGTAAAGGCTGAGATCTTGCAGAGAGAATATTCATCTTGTTCCGAGATTATGAACGACGAGCATCTGGGCAGTTCTCGTTTTTAGTCACTCGGCTAATGAGCACACAGTCAATCATACTCGCGCGGTGGATCGTGTAATAGCCACGCCGGAACTCTGAATCACATTCAAGTTTCATATCGAGTGCCGGCCGGGAATGTGTTAGTAAAGTAAAAAAAACGAGTGTTGGAGGTTGTCGACTCGCGCGGCCGACGTGTGTCACATCCGGCGTTGCAGAATCGGGTCAGCGGATGAAAACGGCGCGAATAAATCATATTATCGGAAAGGAAAGACTGTCCGTTGATGAACGTATCTAAATTCGTGCCAGTCGCTTCTTTGATGCGATTTACACATTAGAAATCATTCCGAATATCACAGGCGCTCCGTATACGTTTTCTACGTGTGTGAGCTCTGTGTGTGTATGTATGTGTGTGCCGTGGAGTTTGTTATACGCGGGGGAGTAAGCATATGCGTCGGTATGCATCGCGGTAGTTACCACGTTGATGCACCGGGCAGGAATAGATTGCAACTTGTTGCCAGATGTGCAGTGCAAATAATCGAAATTGTAACTTCCGCCGAGAGACTCGCAGCTTCGATTGCTGCTCCGCGATCAAAATTTCATCTCCGTTGCATTAAAATTCCATTGTGTCAGCACCTTGATTGCGGTCTCCTTCGACGTTTCGCTTCGAGACAATTGCGTCTATCAGTCGCGTAGATTCATGAGATCCCGTAACGTCGATCTCTGAATTATTGCATGGCAATATTTCTGTTATATCTAATTTTACTCATGTGGCAAAGTATTCTGAGTAGTCTCTCATCTTTCTATCGCTATCTTAGAATATATATTTTTTTTTCCTTTATTACTTAAACATTGATTCTCTATAATTCATTTTAATATGTCTACTTAATACTTTATAAGACGCGCGTAATATTTTATAAACCATCTAATGTGTTTTATTATTATATTATCTGATAATTAAATAAATTCTCTAATTTTATACATAAAACTTATTCCAGTCCATTTTACTAATTTATTCTAGCTAGCGTTTAATTTAACTGTAATTTATTTTTACGGCAGACGATTCCACTGCACCAGTGCGAAGCAAACAGAAGCAATACAAAACTCAACGAGATACAATGAGGTTTTTAAATTGAATCGCGGCACGGGTGCGAATTTGAGAGTCGTACAGTCACCGAGAATCGATCGTAAGGTCTTCGAAACCACTTCCCTCTTTCTCCTCCCCGCCCCCGCGGCGCAAATTCTTGCCTAAGATTTTACGAGTGCCTCGGGGTGAGAATCGCGCATAATGCGCAAAACCGGTTCGGAAATCCATCCCTTTAGGAGCCGCTAACTCGGCCGTGTTACCGCGGCGCAATTATCGGCGAGACATCGAGATAGGCTATATACATACATATATACAGACGACGATGGCAACCCTCCTGGGACGAGGGAACGTTAATTGAAATGAAACCGTGCGAACGAAAAATTCTGTGGGGCGAGTTTTATGCCGGTCCGTTTTCTTCCTTCTTTCAGCCGAGACCTTTGAGCCCTTCTCATCTCGTTTCTCGACTTCGCGTTAGTCGCGAGGAGATGGATGACCGCGATTTTTCCAAAATCAAATCGCAACGTTAACTTATCGCTTCGCCGCCCTTCAGAAAATTTCTTTTTGTACAGAAAAACATGTTTTATCGACACGAATTCTACATAAAAGTAGGAATATTCGACAACGCATCGGTATCCAAAATATCGATACTTTCACAAAGAAAAGTAATTTTTGTATCAATAATTGATTAATGATACTACTATATATAATTCCAATACACACAATCGGTTCGATAACCAAAAATATTGAGCATTCCTACACGAGAAACTTCCGGGTGTAAAATCAAGAACCAGATGACATAATTATTAACGTTTTCTGGGGGAGAATTATGCGCGAATACAGTCGTTCGAGTCCATCGCGATCTAAATTTGCATATCTCAGAAATGCAGGTACAAACAGGAGATAATATAAATAGTTCCAACGACAAAAATACGTCATAATCGTAGAAATATTTAATTTAACATGGAAAGACGACCTCTTTCATTGCTTCTTGGATAATTAAAAACTGCAGACTTTATCATCTGGAACAAAGTTGACGCGCAAAATGGGATGCTGAAAGCCTTTTTTATTTCTGGTCATTAACCTGGTTAATCCATGCTAATTAAAGGAGAGCGATTTATAAGTGAATTCCGAGGTGCGACGGCCGATCGAAATCTCCAACGTCGCGCGGCCGCTCGCGAGATCGACGATCTTATCTCGGCTGGTATCGATCGAGACGATCACGCGACACGCTCTCGATGACACGAAGCGAAATGTTAACAACAAATTGCCGTTAACATGTCGTGCCTCGACGAGTAACATTCGCAACGGGCTACGTTCGCCAGTAATTATCGTAATTACTGCAATTAAACGTCGCGTCGCGCCAACTGTTAATTATTACGGCTGAGCTCAGTTTCCTAGAATGTTCCCGCCGTTTGTCGCGTGAAACGAATTTACCGCCACATTACACATTGTTTGCACGCCGTTTTCTCGACGCGCCACGCTCACCACTAATGGTACGCTATAAATATAAAACTTTTGGCGCGCGCGTGCACATATTGTAAGTACATGGAAAGAACAAATTTGCTGAAGCATCTAAAAACTTAGCAAGACACAGATTTGAAAATAATTTTGTTTAATCATCAAACTAATTATTTTTAGAAAATTAAAATATTTTATAATTAAAATTAAAAATAAATCAGACTTTGAATTAATAACACAAAAAAATAAAACAACCACCAATGAGAGTTAATGCAGTTATTGATTCGTAAAATATTATGTAATTAATAATAATTAAAGTTCACATTCGACAATGTTCCGGAATCGCAAATGTTTCAACCGAGATTTGGGTTTTCTTCAGTGCTTCAATGTACATATTAGAATAAGAGCTACAATAAAACTTTGAGACCCACGAAGCATCCAACCACGCATCAGTTAAAGATTGAAATAAAGAGTGAAAATAAAAGTCATCAAGCATGAGAAGTCCAAAATAATTATATATAGAAAACTTAAGCTTGATGAACAATGATGTAAAAATTTTTTTTCATTTTAGCAATCAGCTTGAGCGTCCTAAAATTATTTTGACAGTCCACAAAATTATTTTCAGGTCTATTTATTTAGTTAAATATTTATATACTTCAGCACAAAACCGTTTTTTTCGTGCATGTAGGTGTGTATACGTGTGAGTGTGTATATATGTTATGAGAGAGAGCCGTAGCGTTCCCGTTGTTTCGCGCGCAATTTATGCCAGCACGCCGACGCACGCCCGTTGCGACGGGCGAGCGCGTATTGATTGATATCGAAGACTTTAATTATAACATCGGTGCCGCGCGAGGCGGAATTTACGACCGACGACGTGTCGCGAGGATTTCCAAACTCTATTAATACACGTCATTGCTTAACTAACGTGTCCCGGCTAGCGTCGCTATAGTTAGGATTACGTACGATGATGTATATGCCACGGAGTCACGTTGATGGACTCGTAAAAAAATGATCGTGAGCAGATCGTAAGAGAAATCTTCTTCATTGAGAGAATAGGTACTCGTTAAAAAAGGAAATTGGTTAGTTATAAGTATAACTTCTTTTTTTTAATCTTGACCTATATAAAAATACCTCCAAGGAAATATAATATATCAAAAGACTTCTTAAACATTTGTTCTAAAAAAAAAAAACTAAGGATACACTTTCTCAACTTTCATTATTACTACTTCGAAGGAGAAGATTTAAAGAGACGTAGTTCCGGGAAGAATCCTATTATTAACAGGAAGCATCGAGGTAAAGACCGAAGTATTCGTCATCGATCGTCTGAGAATACGAGCGCCACAAATCTTACAAATTCATTCGAGTTTGCCCGTCTTCTACATACCTACTAACTCAAATGTAACGTCGCGCCAATCACGACTAATAGGATTTTCTGCAACTCGGCCGGAGTACAATGGCAGCGATAATCAAATTACCGAAGGGTCAGTTTAATTATACCAACAATATGCACCCTACAACTTTTAATTTTTGATTTCTAATGCGTAACAATTTCTACACACACATAATACGTATATATTTAATCTCTATAAGATATTTTAAACAGATTCCTACCACACAAGAGATTGCTCTAATATGGCACGAATATCAGTAGCACACTCTTCTAACTGATTAATTTAAGTGTAAAACCATTCAAGTAAAACTATTTAAGTAAAACCAAATAACAGCTGAAGCGCAACTTTTAGGACTGCAATTCTTGCGGTTCGGAAGTGAATGGAAGTCGATTTAGCATCATTTAGTTTTTCAATTTCGAGTTGAGTTTTCTTGTAAATGTCTTTCGCTCACAAAGAAAACAATTTTTTGTTCTTATACTAATTAAAATGTTCTTATACTAATTAAAATGTTCTTAATTTAAGTAAAAAACTTTTACAAAATTTGAGATCTCGTGATGTTTTCTTATTACACGGAAAGAACAATTTTGCTGAAGTACCTACAATTTAACTATACATACAGATATGAAAACAATTCTGTTTGAATCATCAAAATAATTATGCAGGATAAGAAACTTCTTGCTTCATTGTCAGCAACGCTTAAGTGTCCAACATAATTATTTTAATAAAGCAACAAAATTATTTTCAAATCGGTATCTAATTCCAACTTTTTAAATACTTCGGCAAAACTATTCTTTCAGTGTATGCACTATGTTGCGCCATTTCGCAAACACCTACAAGCAAACGACTACACGTTTAACCCTAAAACGAAGACGCACAAGTAACAAGATCGACATGGTAGGCCATAATTTTGCGATGGAAAAGAAAAAGGGATGGGACAGGAGAATGGGGGTCGAAGGGGGATCGAGGTCTTCGTTAGGGCGCGTTTCCGACGGTTAACTTTTCGATTGCGAGCAGGCCGCGACGCGAGACGATGCCGTGTCGAGTGGAGACTTTCCGATCGAAACTCAAGTCGAAATAACTCCATTTCAGGGCGGACGACGACGGATTACACGGCGACCCCTACCTTCCGGGAAGAACCGATCGATAGCCTCTTCCCCGCTCGACCTGGGACACGCCGATCGAATTCGCTAATCGCCCGGTCTCATTCTCCATTGACCATTTCTCGTTATGCGAGGCGGACACACCGGCGGGAATTTCTTCCCTCGTCTCTCAAGCTCGATTCAAGCCGGTTCCTCTCGAAGCTAATTAATTCTCCCGAGAAGAGCGGTAATTGATCAACGGGGAAAATTTATGACCAAATAATCACCGCAATTAAACCGATAGATCACAATTTCAAGTCGTTTGCTTGGGAAGCCACGTAAATCTTGAGCTGACCAAATTGTGAGACAAGTCGTATTATAGTATACAGCAGATTTTTTAGATATTACAATACTGTTCTAAATCATTAATTAAAGCGATAACAAAAGCATCATTATTTTTCTGTTAAGAATAATAAACATCATCGAAGATGTCATCGGTTTTTTCAAAGTGTCAAAATGGAAAAAAGAAAAATGAATGACATGATATATATTATATCATAAAAAGAGGGCAAGGTACACCGTTGAGTTCAGATTTATGGTCAAATCGATCTTAAAATCAAACTTTCCTATGTCTATTGTAATGCTAATTTGTCGCACTGCTGAATTTGATGCGCGCTATCTTCGAGCTAAGGCGCACGCTCGCCTCACCAGAACCTCATACAAATCGCGTAAATCCTTAAATTCGAACTGTCCTAAAAATCTGGCGTTTTTTGGTGGAATCAGGCGCGAGAAACCAACGGCGTTGATGCGTGCGCGTGTAATCACGTGATCGCGTAACCGTAGGATAATAACAGGCGGCGCTGGTTCGTTACAAATTAATGATCGACCCCGCAGAGGCTGAGGGGGGGCCGAGGGGGGCTACCACGGCAATGGGACCCCGTGATTTTGTAACTGATTTCACGGCGTGGTTGCCAGCCTTCTCGCACGCATGCACGCACGCACGCACTAACGTACACACGAGAGTGCGTGAGTATACGGACGTGTGTGAGTATGTGGGCCTCATTGTGACACGCGCACGTCGATGCGGAAATACGGATCGAGCGGATTTTCACGTGGAATTTGCGTCTCTTTGTCTGTGTGACGTGAGAAACATTATGTAAAGGGGCAAGACCTCTGGGCTCGGGGTCCTGATCGAACTGATCGAACCGTTTCCAAGGACCCTTCTGAACTCGATATTTCTCTCAATGGGGACGAGGGATCTAGGATGAATCGAACAGTTGCCACCTGCCAACCGATTTCTACGATTGTCTTCGAAAGCCAACGGACGCCAAGAAATTTGACGAAATAACGTCTAATAGTACTGCTATTATTCTCATAACGTAGGTATCATTCGAGTTAAACTTTTTCATGTTAAATTTGTATCTATTATTATATCTTGTATTGTACAAATGCTTGTTCAATATATATTAATATCTAATGACACTAATACATTTATTAGAATATATTATTTAAATTTTACCATTCTAAAAATGGGATAACCCCTTATTTATATAAAACTATCATTTCCTATTGTTACATAAATTTCTATTAATGTATTATTGGTTAAAAATTAAAAGCTGTGAACCACTTTAATCCTAATCTAGGTCTAAAAAACGATATAGGATGCTTTCATATAACCCACGTTGAATGGAGAGGAATAAGTAAGGAAGAAGTTGGAAGCTTCGGATGGAAAGTGGAGAAACAGCAAGAGTGGAGTAGCGGGGGAAGATGGGAAGGCTGGTTGGCTCGTCGTATAAAGAAAGGATCGAATAGAAGGAAAAGAGATAAAGGAGAAGCCCGTACAGAACGACGGGAGGGATGCCTCCTTGCGGATCAATCGATAGGGAAATATCGACATAGGGGTGAGTCGCGAAGAAGAGACACGCAGGACGAGAGAGAGAGAGAGAGAGAGAGGCGGAGGAGGAGGAGGAGGAGAGAGGAGCAGACAAGGGAAAAGGCACCCAAGAAAGATGAAGAATACGAGGGAGCACAAAGAGGGAGAGAGAGAGAGAGACAGCGTAAAGAAAGACATCGGCGACAACGGGCGTCGGGGGAGGCCTACGGGATGCATAAGGGATGGCATTACTTGAGAAAAGACGAGCCTGGAGGGGTGACCGCCCCTTTCTTTGTTTGAATCGTCTCCGTCGGAAGCGCCTTGCGTCTCCGAGGAAACGAAAAATGTCGCGTTACCTTTAGCTGCGTGAATTTATGTATCGCGTGCGTTTTTTTGTCTTGTTCAGACCACACTTATTCGCTCTTAGTAATTAGAGGGTTGCTCATAGCTTTTTATTTAATGTTAAGGGCGAGCGAGCTTTGATGTTACGCGGTGAATAAGTGAAACTGAAGTGTAACTGACCTCGATCGTTTCCCCGATGAGCGATACGAAATGGATGAAGAAGCTTTCGCTTGAGTTTTTGTTAAAGAAACACGTTGTCCCGCTAGTAGGATCATTTCTTCGTCATACACGATATTTATCGTAATCGAGGCGTTTTCAATGATGTTGCTCTGTCGGAGTCAATTAATATGACAGAAACTGATTACGCGAGTTATCTTGCCAGAGTCAATTAATATGATAAAAATCGATTACGTTATCTTGGCAAAAAGCTGAGAAAACCGGACGGTGACGAGGACAGGGACAGATTCTGATCTTGAAAGATCTTAAGCCAAACTTTCTTCAGACCTATTCCTTAGAACCTCTTAATTCGAAATGTGTCCATTTTGTAAGATGAGCAGCGTAAAAAGTTGTAATTTTTTTAAGGGATCTTTTTTAAGACACAGCGTTCGGTATAAAATGTAAATTGTAATTTGAATATCAGTAGAAAATTAAATAAAAATAAAATAATATCTTAATATATACGATATTTATAAGAAAAAATTTTTTCAAGAATAAATTTTGTGGATCGATTATATATGTATTTTACTTTCGAATATTATTCTGTTTGCAGTAATTAAAATAATGTTTACAACTGTTTATTTTTCAAATATTAAAAGATATTAAAACCGTTAAAAGCATTAATCGAAAATATTATAAAATGAGTAGAAAATTCTGTATTATCATCTATTTTGAAACATAGAAAACTTTGCGCTTCCTTTAACATGTGTAAAGGCACACATAAAAAAGTTTTAATCGTAATCATAAAATCGTAACTAATCGAGCATTCTAAAACGTAAGACTGTGATTAATCGATTTACTTATGAGTTTACAGTTACGATTAAAATTTTTTACGTGTGATACTTAAAAGTTTTCATACACATCATCATAAAATCCCACCTCTTTTTCAAGAAAGAAAAAGAAAGAAAAAGTAAACAATTGAAGTTGATGCAACGCAAAGGAGAATCGACGCTGGAATATACGTGGTTGATTAATAAAATTGGCGATATCGACCGAAAGGTTCTCACTTCGGTGCGGCACGTCCGTGGGGATGCCGTCGTCTATGAAGCGCTCTCGGGTCAGGAACTTCAAATCGCGGACAAACGAAGCGAGGTTCGAAATGCAGTCGAACGACTCTCGATCTCGCGCGGAGCAGCTCATCGCTCGCGTTATCGAACCTATCCTATAGATTCAACGAAATGATCGCCGCAAACGCGCGGCACGGCAATCGGATGACCCGCGGGCACGTACGCCGACGGATTTAAATTGCAAATTGATTTCGCTTCTTTGTAGTCAGCCACCTAGTGCGTACCACCTATCTTCGATACGTGACGCGGTAGCCCAACATGCATCTCGCCGCCCGTAGCTTGAACGCGCAAACTCTCTTCCCGGAATTAGTTTTAATCTCAAACGTGCTGAAGTTCTGACAGGTGTGCCGGGAATCCGGGTGACATTTCATTCTTGCGAAGCGAGATCATCGATCATCATGAAGTTTTGCATCGAATCACATTGATGGGATTAGTATTGGCATCTGACGAGTAATGCGAGACTCGTAAATTTATACAGAATTATAGAAACTAATTAATTTTGAAAATATCAGGATATAAATCTGTTTACGATAAAAATACAATTATTCAATGTAAAAAATTTATTTACTATTATTGAAAATTCTCTTTATCGCACTAATAGATCCAGAAATATTTCGATTAAAGAATATGCGAGGAAATTTGATGAAAGAATATTTCGTAATTTGGAGAAAGAAAATCCTTTGTCTTTTCTTTTATCATATTAAAGTTTTTCATTCCATAACTCCCGTTACTTTTGTATATTAACGGTTTATTTAAATAATTATTTGCTTGTATTTATTCGATTTTACTTTGTCTGACACGAGAAAACATACCTCTAATGAAGTATTGAGAAAAAAAAACAGATAAAAAGAAAGTATATATGTATTATTATAAATGAATGTTATGGACATTGCTGTATATACAACGCAAATGTATTTTGACAAACAACCTTTTTTGTTCATTAAATTATTTATATACTACTGTATAATGAAGTGGAAAAATAATTTAATATCAATCATATATCAAACATGCAGATTTATGCGATCTCTCGTTAAATTATCTGCTGTCAAAGATAAAATTCCTATTTTCATAAGTAGTAATTTGAATTTAACGGTTATTAATTATAAAAAGACGTTAAAAAACGTGAAAACATTCATATAAAAAGAGAAACTACATTAAACTATTTCTTAAAAATAAGAAAAAAATGGTTTTATATTTACTAAACAATTTATAAAGCAAAAAGTGACATAAAAATTCAATATAAATATTCCAATCTATTTAATATTAACATAAATAATATTAATTATTAACTCTAATCAGTATTCGCTTCAAAATTTCCTTAATTTTTTTTTGTGTACTTCAATTAATATTGCTTAAATTAAATTGTAAAAAAAATTATTATAAACAATTTTTTGCAATGTATAGTTGAAGAAAATGTTCAAGTGTACTTGACCCGTGAATACCCCGATTGGGATCAATTATAAGTCTTTATAATTATAATAGTGTGTACGTAATTGATTCAGAAGCCTCCCAGACAACACGCATGTCCAAAAACGAGATATAAAACGTCTTAACGGCATTTTTTAAAAGATCTTAAAGATGTCTTATGTCTCAATTTGGAACTTTTTGTTATTTGAGCTTAAACAATAAGAGTAGCTGCTAATACTCCTTAAAATGATTTGATAAATGGAGATAAGAGAAGGATAGCAATAAGCACACTTCTTATATTTGCATTGTAGAATATCCGCGAAAGAAGGATCGCTGTTAAAAAACTGGGTGGTCGGTTCCTCCGACGCATACACGTATCTCTTTTCACTACCCCCCCTTTTTTCGCTTGGCTTTGATACGGCGACGCGATACGCTTGCATGTATCATCGTTACACGCGATCCCGCATTCTCTTTCTCGCCCGTGCCGCGAGGAAATCCTTAATGCGACCCTCAAAGGGAAGCAGTAAATTACAAAGTAACGAGACCCGACAAAGGAAGACTCCTTAAGCGCCATTACAGAGTGTATCTCGTTTAACGCACGGCGAGAAAAAACAGTGCGCGAAGATGCAACTAAATTATTCTCGCGTTCTATTTATAAGGAAATCTTGAGAAAGATATTTATAGCGATCGCGAGTGCTAGCGGTTCATATTTTATATCCCGTGGTTAAATGGAGCCGAGTCCTTATTTTAAGACATCGTAGCGCGTTTCCTTGCTGAATCGCCGATATACGGCCGCGTTACATAACCGCGTTTCAATTTGAATGCTTATCGTAGGCGATGCAACGGCAATAAAACACATCACGTCAATCATCGGGATAATAACGGGCAATTATGTAGCAATTAAATCTTTTGCCCGCCTGCATTGCCGTAAGCTAAGCACGTTGCAATTCGTCGGCTACATTGTCTGCAGGTAATATACCACAACTGATTTTAATTACAAATTTTAATCGCGTTTCTTGCGCCGCGCGCAACGTCTCCGCTCCGCTGAGGAAACGTGACGCGTTGTTTCGGACTTTTTGCCATGGACGCATCTGCAAAAATAAATATGACGACGGTCTAGTAATTATCTGGTAAACGATTATGGTCGATCAACACCTTGAGCAAACCCGGATAACTGCAAATATGCTAATGTTATATATATTCGCACTCTTCTTTGTTCGTATATCGCCGACATTAACGCAACGTTTAAATCAACACAATGCATAAATTTATCGCAAGTCATTTTCAATTCATTAATTATTGCGCTATTTTATTTTCTAACTGCGTCACGTATAATTATTATAATTACTACCTATTTTCATAAGATAAATTCGGAAAGTTGTTTTATCTTTCGATCTCCTTTGTAAATAATTATTGCGTAGCAAACAAGTACCTTCAGCTGTAGGTATCAATAAAAAGTTTTAATTTTGAAATGTTACATATAAAAATTTCACACTGAAATAAAGTCTAGTAATATTAATTATTATATAAGTGTATATTGTTTAGAGCATATTGATATGCAAAATTTAATAAATAATATCGAACGTAATAATAATATTATTATTATGTTTGATTATTTTATTACCAGAACCTTTTTCAATGCATCGCACTTAAATTTCCGTAATCTTCCCTAAATTCATTGTACAAGATCAAGATGCTTATTACGAAAGTCCGATGTGTGAACGTGTGCGAGTAGATAACAGAGACGAGAAAAATATAATACCATTTTTCTTCGACGTGGAAATAGGACTAGTCGAAGATCGATCTTCCAGCACGCGTAGTCACCGTGTGATTATCCATCGTAAGTGTCTCCTTACCGCGTCTCCGAGCCTAATCTACACGAACGCTTCGCAGAAGTCCATCGCGGCGATCAGCCCGTTTACTGTCGCCTACGACAGATCGTGTCAGAGCCCCGCTTAGCCCCGCTCGGGCTATCAGGGAATCCGCCTAACGTGGGCTAACAATGAAACCTCAAGAAAAACGATCCTTGTCGGGGTGGAGACGCGGAGGAGAAAGCGAGACCTCGATGGGTTTCTTCGCGCGGCGCTTAACGACGATTTCAATCGTTTACGACTTTAATAATTTAGGCGCGGCTCTGCTCGCGAGGCTCGACACGTTTTCGGTCGTAAACCGCGCGACTAAATCCGTATTTATGGGGAAGAGAAGGCAGTCCGGCACGGCTCGTCTCCTTCCTATATACCTTTCGCCTTCTTCGTCCGCCTCCGGTTCCTACGACGCTCTTCGTGGTGCAGAACGAAGGAATGAAAACCATCGACCAACGAACCGATCGAAATGGAGAACTGACCCTCTCGTGCCTTCAACGACTGATCGATCCGAGCTTGTCGCACGAAAAAACGCCTCTAGTTTACATTTTTGCGCGTGTACACACTCGCGAGAGCGCGCTTAGGGGGCCATTTGCATTCATTAATCAGCATGAGGTTCATTAATCAAATTCCGCGAATACAAGTTGCACAACGCGTCAATCGCCAGCCTCGTCCGGCGTCGCGAGAGAGTTACGTTCAATTAACTCGTTGCTTGGTGCGATCTGCATTTAATCGCGATCGGTATCGGGTCGGTATGCCGCACACGCGATCGATTGATATTAGCGGCAGTCATTATAATATCGTAAAGCGGAGTGCGAGCTGGTTAACATGCAAAACGAACACGTCAGAGATTGCTCGTTTGCTAATTACTTCTCGATCCGGCAATTTCTTCGCGAATGCCGAGATAAACCGTGCAGTTTCAGTTTTAAAGCCACGAATGCAGATGCGGATTTAATAGCGAGAGAGAGAAAAAGCGTGGACGAGTCCAGCGATAATCGTGCGGTTGGAATTTTATGATCTCACCGAAGTTTACGAGAGTCAGGGTCATAAATTCGTCAATTTAAATTCATCGAGAAGATTATAGATACATAGTTCAGCGACTTTAATAATATTTACATAATTAATAGGAAATTTAAATCAGAGCACTAGTATTTTACGGATCGAGTCTCAAAGACGGTATATCTGTCTTTACGCGCTATGTGAATACGTCTTGTTTAGAGTGGGATATAGAATAGCTTCAAATAAATACGTGAATTGCTTTATAACGTAGTCAGTTCTTAAAGATTAATGCAAAACGTTTTGCACTTAACTACGTGTCAATATTCATAATAAAATCATTATCTAAGAATGACAAGTCATCTCAGAAAAATACTCATTTAATACTAGGAACTAACTTTTACAGCTTAAGCATCGTATACATTAATACAATTATAAAAAATATAATTATAAAAAATAATTATAAAAAATAAGATTATTTTATATAAGTGGCCACCCTAAAAAAAGTGTTTTATATTTATGACTATAATTATACTTGAATAGTACAACCAAAACAATAAAATTAAGAAAAATTCACAGACAATTAAGAGTCCACGCGGTAATTAGTGCGTATAAAATTTAAACGTATTAATAATTAATTAAACATCCATATATGTAATCAATCAAAAATACAAAGTTTCCGACAATATAAACCACAAACTAACAGAATAAATTTAAAAATGAATCATTAGTGTGACGCATTGTAGCTTCAATCAGCGTATATCCAAACGATAAAAAACAATAACGAATAGTTGAACTAAAGACTCTTGTGATTTAGAATAACCAAACAATAAAATTAAAAAAAATTCAGACAATTAAGAGTCCACGCGGTAATTTTATTGTTTTGATTATTCTAAATCACAAAAGTCTTTAGTTCAACTATTTGTTATTGTTTTTTAACATCATAGTAGTAATAACTATAAAAATGGAGCTTCTAGCCTTCATTATTTTACAACGCAATTATAATGAGAAATACTAAACTTTTCTCCTAGTAATAATAGAAAAAGGCTCGTATGACTATAATCAATAAATAACAATTTCAAGGCTTAAAATAACGAGCAATATCAGTTGACCGATAATAATCACATATATTTTCTCACATGTATACTTTTAAACAACTCAGACGTTTCGATTTACCAAGTCTTTATTAGTGATTAAACAATAAACAAATCGTAAATCCTCATATTATATAACGTTATCAACAAACATCGCTTTACTTATAAAATTAATTCGCTCCTATTCTAATCTAGTATGAACAATTTCGCTTCCCGAAATAAGTAATCAATTCAGATGTCCATTCCACAGCACCAAGTGTCCATGATTTTCATGTAAGACTGTTTTTGACCAATTCAACCGGTACATTTCGACAATTAGTCCAACCATTGTTTCGTCAATTTAATTATCCAAATCCAAGATCTCCACACAATCATTCTAATGTATTCTATATCAATTATATAACAATTTACAAACAAACTTAATTCAGATAATTTTCTCCTAGTATTATACTATTTGCATTTATTATAATGAAATAAAATTGTCCTGTTAAAACAAAAGTAATCCATAAATATCAAACATTTAAATCAAGCTAACTGAAAAAGTGAATATATATATATATGTGTGTGTGTGTGTGTATCTGAATTTATAGATCCGGAGCTTGCTTCGTCTGATTTAAAGCGTTTGTAGCATGATCACAATATGAATAATGATTTTCGTGATTGTATCTTTTTAAGTCGATCGATTCGAATCTACTCTTTTATCGAGAGCGCGAGATTTGTTCCGCTCGATGGCGCATGCTGTCAAAGATAGAACCGGTTCTCCTAGACGAGTAAAGGATGCAAAGTCGATAAAACGTCTGCAGGAATCCGTAAAGACGCGGTCGTTAACGTTCGCGCGCGGGCGGCAAGTTATTAAACATTTCAGTATGACGCATCGCGAAGTATCTGGAGTTACGGGTGTTTGTTCGTACTACGCGTATAATTAGCCGGACCCCCGAGAGATAGGCGAGAAGGAGATGCGAATGGGAAGAACCCCTTGCGCGTTTATGCCTGACACATTTTACGCGACGTCGCGTGATTCTGTCGACGTGAGACGCGATCTCTATATTCGCGCTGCACTATGGTTTATTTCGATGATTTTCTTGGCCAAAAGTCCATTTGTAAAAATGTGATTAATGAAACAGTATTTCTAAAAATAAAAGTTTTTTTTTTTTGAGTTTTAATGGATCGCAACTTTCAAAGTTCAAACTGATTTGATGCATTTTTTTTCATTGAAAAGCAGGTACTTTTTTTAGAAAAGTGATGATAAGATTTAGCTGCTGCAGCCTGCAGCAACCTGAGTTATAAATATTTCATAATGAGACTACCTGGCATAATGATTTATTTTGATAGCTGTTTTAACTAAAATTCTCAATTTTTTGAGAAATGAATACAAGTGATACAAAAGTTTTTGAAATCACTAATTGCAAATCTGACATAGGAATTGCAAAATTCAAAATGGCGGATACAATATGGCACACATTTATTCAAAACATTTGTTCAAATTAGCTTGATAATCAATTTTGAGATAGCAAAATGATGTTCAAGAATTATCTATCATTGCTATTTATTCTGTATTGTCCAAATCAATGTATTCATTTACATTGTCTAAATTATTGTAAATTGTATCAAGGCTTTTGTTTAAATCAACGTCTTCGTCAATTTCTTCAGTTTCAATATCATTTCAGAATCATCACGGATGAGGCCCTTTAGCCCCTTTACCGGAGATATCTCTAAATGAATGAGAAGAAAGTACCCAAATAATGCATAAGAAAAATATTCCCAAACTGTATATTTAGTATAAAATTTCAGAATAATTGTATACTAATTGCAATACACAGTGAATTGCCATTTATCGGTTGATCTATTTAAACGAATTTGATCTTAAATTTTATTAAATTTACAATTATTTAGATGTAAATAAATATATTGACAGAATAAAAAAAATAACGATAGATAACCCTTAAACATTATTTTACGATTTCAGTATTGATTATTAAGCTAACTCGAACGTTTTAAATAAATGTATGCCATATTGGATTCGCCATTTTAAATTTCTAAATTTTGAGTTCAGATTCGAAATCAGCGATCCCAAAAACCCTTAGATACCGAGTTTTGTGACAATCCATCAACATTTTGAATTTTGGCCAAGATTTAGGGTCGTCTGGCCCACTGTGCGCTGCTTCGTCTTGCATCACTTACCGAGGACGCGAATAGTATAACTCATCTACGCTTCTTCGGTCCTCCTCACGCCCTGTAATAAAAAAAGATACGATAGATGAAATAATCCGTGTGTTCAGCGTTAATAATGTTTCAACATTACAACATATTAATATTTATCAATATACGTAATTCAATATGCTAATTTTCGTATGTGGCTAATGATGTTGTACCTTGAACCATTGGCTTATTATTTTTTGTTATTATCTTCATTATTTCTTATTATTTCTTTTTATCTTGATTTTTTTGTTGTTTTTACTATTTGAAGATTTTACACTGACAATAAAAGAAAAAAAGGTTGCATTTATCATAATTTAACTATAATTTATAATCATTTTCGGTGCCAATTATATCTGTATATGAACATATTTTTTTATACAACTATTATAAAATATTATTACTAACATTGTAGCAGTAATAAAAAATAGCTCCTAATTATAATTAGTTTAATATGCAATTATAGTTACAAGTACCAAAGAAATTTTGTCAGTGCAATAGATAAAATGTCACAAGAAAAACAAATAATGGCTGTACAAATTTTCATTAAAACTCATCGTAAGATGTGTCTTAAACGGCCTAAATTATTATAACAATATTAACTAAACAATAATTAATTAAACCAACAATGTTTCGCGTTGCGTGAAGTCACCGCGTCAGAGATGCCCACAATGTACGTCGCGATGAGATACAATACACGTAAAGTGAGCCCCGTTTCTAATCGTCCTCTCATGAGAGAAACGTCCCA
This sequence comes from Trachymyrmex cornetzi, assembly GCF_001594075.2. NCBI lineage: Eukaryota > Metazoa > Arthropoda > Insecta > Hymenoptera > Formicidae > Trachymyrmex > Trachymyrmex cornetzi. The sequence continues at coordinate 248,239 of NW_017299113.1, forward strand.
GACCGGATACATATGTCTGGACACTTACAAATTTATTGTTACTAATTTTAAATATTTTTTTATTACAATATTATAATTGTATTTAAAGATTATATTTAAAAAAGGATTTGAGATCAATAATATATAAACAAAGTTTTGTGTAAACTGTAAATGTCCGGTCACTGGGACGTTTACCTTATGTATGCAGGAAGAAATATGCGACGAGCCTCTTTAGCGTTTCTTTAAACATCCGAAGACGCGACAATGAATGGCAGAAACAATGGACTGTCTTAATCAGCATAATTTTCATCTCTTGAAAACGTTAAGAAGAAGATCGTCACCGGTGCTGGAGAGGAAAAGTGATAGGATGCCACGGAGCGTGAGTGCGGAGAGAGGAAGCGTGACGTGCTGTCGGCGCAATTAAAGCGACATTAATTAATTGTTAGCATAACAATGCGACCGGGTTAGCCACAGAGATGTACGCGCGAATGGCGGTCGACCGTAAGGCCTCAGGCCTTCATAAATTTACATGTCCTTCGCCGCGAGAATCATTTTTTACAGCCGTTAGGGGAACACGTGGAGGAAAAGGAGAGAAAGAGGGAGAGAGACAGTGGAGTGTGCGGACCTACAGCAATGCAACGGCCATATCACGAGTCCCCATGGTGTTATCCATAATAACCATCGATGTCTCTCCCCGGGCGCGGAAGATACCCCCGAGGTTCGACCTCGTTATACGTCGCACGTTTCGATCAGAACATTTTTTAAGCTTTACGGTCCGAACTGTATTTCTCGCTCATTTAGGACAAAATCGTGAAATCTCTCTTTCATATAATGCAGGTCCATGAGATTCTTATTCTTTCGGGATTTGTTCACAAAGTCGCGGTTTAAAGTTGTTGAAAATCCAGATGCTTAATATGAACTGACGTTTTTTACACAATTTGTTTTTAATAAATAGATCAAGCGTCAAAAACAATATGTGTTTACAGATTTTATGGACAATGTATCAGCAATGTAGAAATTTTTGTCACAAACTCTTCTTGTTGATCATCTGTGAATATAATTAATTTCATAGAATATAACGCCAATTGTCATTAAAGTTCTTTAGAATGTAATATGTAGTTGCGTTTTTCATACTTTATTATTTTTATAATTTTTTATATAATAAAGTGTTATTTTTTTACAATTATAGAAAAGAGAAGTAAATCTTATTTTTTCAAAATAAAAAGCAATATAAATACGTGAAATTAAAATATGACTAATCTTTACAGATATAGTAATTATCGAATAATCTCCACCAAACATATTAAACATGATCTTAAATCTTTATTAGATGAGTGTCTGTCACGATCGGTTGGATTGTTGAGTGAACTTGAACAATTTTAGTAATCTAAGAGTAACGATAATAAAAAAATTAATAAATTAAAAGTAATTGTAAATAATTTGAACCATGTGAAACAGAAATTGAAAGATTACAATTATAACATTTAAAAAACAGTGTAAATTCATATTTTTTAATTTATGATAAAACAGATTTTTGTTCGAGAAAGTAGCGCCTATACTTGATGTCCTTTTATCTTTTTTTTTTTTTTAAAATAGTAATTAATGTCGTCACCATTATGATAAGAGGAACTTGTGGCGCAGAGCCAGGAAGAGTAGAAAAATGACACGCACACTTTGTAGTAATGTAAAAGCATTCTTAACATAATTCGCAAGCTAGACAGGACTCCTCGGTCTTAATTTTAGATGACGAAGAAATGCGGTCTATTTTTCGTGTAATAAATGCGATTTGCTCGGCTGCCAGTTGTTTCGCTTACCGAGGCTGGCTATTTCCGACGATACGATACGTTCTTGAAATCCGAAAAAAAGCTTTGTATAACGACGTCCGAGTATCGGCCTCGTTATTTCTCGCTCCGTTAAAAGAGATATGCGATCGTAACGTGAGACGGGCCGTGGGTGGTTCGGCGCACGAGTGCCTTTAGATAAGTTATTTTTAATGTCCTCTAGCGCCCGAAAAGAGGAATGCATCGTAGCCGTTATAAACGCGTAGTGAGACAGACCGCATGAATTTTTCCGTCTGTAAAACCGCAGCAATCCGCTTCATCGGTTTTGTAAAAGAGATCGATACAGCAGAGTTCTTCGATTTAAGATACCAGTAGGTATGAGTGACATTATCTCTTTATATACCTGATCCTTCAAACAGTATCCACATTATGTCGGCATTCTGGCAAGAATCCATTAACGAGTCTAAAAACACGATTTTGGGACACAAATGTAATTATAACTTTACAGCCGTTGTAAAAGTCAGGTATGGCACCTAATAAATGCTACCGAGCTCTCTGGAATTGTCATGCCCGCTATTTTTGCGAGTGATATAACGAACGAATTATTGGCTGTCCCAAATTGTAGCTACGTGACTACGTAGAATAAATTTAGCGAAAATTTCTGGCCTCCAAGATGCGGCGATTAATGTATGTCGGATTTAATGAGTCCTACGTAAACAGGAAAGAATAAGTTTCTTAATTAGCGTCACCGTGTATAACTCGCTAAGACAAGCCTGCCGCTTTCGAACTTTGTGACTTATGCCTGAATACCGACGATATTATTCTTCACTGTCGCGTAATACGTTCGACAAAATTAATTTCCTACATTTATGGATGATATCACCGGATAATACATGCATCCACCAAACATCATTAATCATGTTTTCTTATGAGCAATAATTCACGTCTCTTAAGTAAAATCGTTGTTATTAACGATCTGGAATACCGTAACATGATTAGTGGGCAGATGCCTAATTACGATTGTCGACAATAAAGTAACATCGCGGATGCCCGTGTCTCCAGAAAATAGTGCCGATGGCAGTCTAGTAGCGACATTTTTATCGTCGTCTTTACGATACCCCCTTCGTGTGTTCGTGCACCCCCATCCCCTCACGCCATTATAGGCGTTTCTCAAAAATCTTCATTCGGCAATTTCGATCTCGCCTCTCTCCCTTCCCCTCACTCTCTTTCTCTCGTTTTTCGGGCGTATTTTATTCGCGATGTCCTGCATTAGTGTCGCGCACCCGTGTGTGCGTTCGCGTGCATGTCGGATGGAAACACAGTGACGAGGCACGTGGGCGAAACGAGCAACCGAACCGCACAAAGTGGACGCATCTCGCCTCGCCTCGAATTAATATAAACAGCAACGAATAACCGCCTACATCCGCCCCTTTCTCTGACCATTCCGCTGATTTCAGCGTGCTGGTAGTCGATCCGATGGTAAAGGACAGCTTCCTGGCCCCTTTCCTCCTCGGCAGGGGATTTCACCCTCCCCCTCTGCGCCCACCCTCGAATCCACGAGCGATCGTGGACCGCCCGCGGTGATCCTCGCTGGAGGCTTCTAAATCCCTCGCGAATCAACGGGATGGCGATCGTTACCGATCTTTGCCCCAGTGATGGCCCTTCGATTTTGCCAAAATGTCGTAAACTCGCGGCGGGTCGTGGTAGAAAACACGGAGACATTGCTTTCCGCGCACGGTATAAAAAAAGTTCAGGCCAAGATGGTTTTTATTGCGTCGTGAGCGATTTTTTTGGAAAGTGGAACGAACTCTGTATGCCTGCAGACAGTTTCGCGAGTTTCCTTCAAAATACGTGTATGTATGCAAAGAAATAATTCTTGATCTCGCATTGACTTCGAAACGACTTGTCATATATAATAGCGAAAGTAGAAATCGTTGGCCTTTTTAAATACGTTATGTTGATGAAACAAAGAAAACTTATGCTTTTTACACGGAAAGAACAATTTCGCTGAAGTGTTTAAAAGTTTATCTATACGATACAGATCTGAAAATAATTTTGTTGGACCATAAAAATAATTATATGAGACGTTCAAACTATTGCTAAAATGTCGAAACTTTTTGTGGTAGTATTAATTATGTTTGACGCTTTCAATTATTTTAATGATCCAACAAAATTATTTCCAGATCTCCAACTAGCTAAATTTTTAAATAGTTTAGCAAAATTATTCTTTTCATGTATTAATAAAAAAATAATTCTCTTTCAGCTGCATTAAATATAAAAATTATAAGATTTAATATTATGTGATTTTTAATATTTTGAAAATATTGGGTCTGTGATAAGAAAAATTTCTGGTTGAAAATAATCAATAAGACTCATCATATCAATCAGAATTTCAGTCATCATAATTGAACATTTGGGTTATCTCAGCTAGAATTATAATAGACAATCAGAAAATTCTAATTCGATCATTTTTAATCAGAAATTTTTCTCAGTGCGTGAATCTAAATTTAAAAGAAAAAGATAACAATACACAGCCACGGTAAACTACAAAAGGTTTTGGTACAGAGTGAATAATAATTAAACTTTCCATTCTCGTAGAACGAATTCTCTTTCGATCATCGAAAGCTACAATAACATCCGATCGACCCAGATCGATCTCGGCGCCGCTTTCCATCATGAAACTTCGATCGCGCAAGTGTTGTGTCACAGCGTTCTCTATTAGCCGACGTGCATTTCATCGAAATTCCACCGTCGAAGGGCTATCGCCTCGAGGCACTTCCCTTTGTGGGACATGACGTGGGCGCGCACGCGTGGCGTTGAATAATTAACTTCAGCGCCGTCGTCGGTTTTATCGTAATTATCGCGCGACTCTACTCGTTCCCGCCAGGCAGCGGCGCCGCGGCCAATCGTAGATCGTAGAAAGATGATCGACGAACGCGATCGAGAGAACGAAACGACGAAGGAATGGAAAGCGAGGCGAGTAAGCTTTACATTCCCACCGCGTTTGCTATAAGATCTCATGTGTGTATCGAGACGGATTTAGAAATGCTCAAATTGTGTATACAGGTTTTTAGAATAATATTAAATAATTATAATGTTCGTACATATCTTATTTAATTTTATCGTGTATAATAAAAGAAATTATGAATGCTTAAAAATATTATAGAATTATGCACCATATTATATCTTGCATCACATCTTCGAACCGTTAAAGTAATTAATAGAAAAATAATTAGTTAAAGAGAAAGAGAGAGCTCTGTTAGCTCAAGATAAATGTACGAGTGTTTGCAGAAGTGATTACGACATTAAGGGAAGAATCTTGTTTCAAAAGGTCAAACGCTAAATCGTACGTCAACACTCGATGTCATTGGGCGATTCATCTTAAATTCAACTAGGTAAAACATTTTTCATATAAAAATATATATGAATATGTATAATTATATTTGAAATATCTATATGTTCATTCCTTTGGATAATCTCTGTCTATGTATATACATACATATACATATGGAAACATATTTAAAAACTTCTTTTATTTTGTTTTTCCTTACCCTCTAAATTTCTTGGAGTGAAATCTTACTCCAAAAGAGTGAAAATCTGCCACTTTTATTCAAGAGTAATTTTTTCCAATAATAGCAATATTTTAACTCTTTTGGCGCGAGGTTTTACTCGATCCAAGAAATTTAGAGAATAAGTAAAATTGCATTGTACAACATTCTATAAATAATTGTATGTATACAGGGTGGGGAAAAAGTATGGAAGCAAACAATTATTTCCGAAACTATTCATTTTTCGACAAAATGTCTTAGACATAATTTTTATGGTATGAAAAGATGTATTATGTGGCATAGACGGCATGACCTTGAAATGACCCTTACGAGCTGCATACAAATAATGTATCATTAGATATGGACAATTTTTTTCTCACTTCATCAAACTTCACTTTCTATAAAAGAAGTAATGCGAAAATTATACATACTCTTTTAATTATTTTCCCTGTATATACAAACGGATATTATGCAACAGAAGGAAACATATATTGATTTTGTATAAAATTATACATATTTATTCAACGTTTTTACATAAAAAATTTTTTCCGAAAATCTTGCTATTCGTTATTATTTTTTTATGGTAATCAGCTGTGAGTGGAGAGAGGCGGCGGTCATCTTTATCGGAATCGGAATGTGGAAACGCGAATCATCGATGTGTTACGCGGAGGGAACAAAAGCCGCGTGTCTCAAAATAAACGCGTCGGCGGATCCGCGATACGTCTTTTACTGTGGTCCCCCATCATCACGCGTCTGTTTTTTGGCATTTTGCCAATAAGCGTAAGATATGGATCCCGCCTCGAACCATACCGCGGTTTCGGCTCATCGAGTTACACATTATTCAAGAAAGCGCGCGCGGCCTTAAATAATCCTGGGCAGCGGATAATTTCTCGAACAAGCGCACGCATCGGCGTGGCGCGTTCCGAAACGCGACTTCGTGTTAAGTGGCAAATATGTTGCGCGAAAGCGATTCGTCTCTCCTACACCTGGAATTTCCATTTAATTTATACTCTTTCCCCATGAAGAAGATTCAGCAGTAAACATCGAGGAGGTCTCTCCTTTACTTCGCTAAAATATTAAATGCCAGGAGGGAAAGATATACGCGTATTACTGTATATAGTTTACATAAGCGCGATAAAGAGACGCGCGTCGGGTTTTATCGACGCACGTTTCACCTCGTGCACATTTTCGCGTCGTAAATAATTTCCCGAAATGTCCATTGAATTGTTCGCACGCGCTCGTTACACCAGATGGTTGGAGAGAAAGGGGGAGAGAGACAGAGAAAAAGAAAACCGGGTATCTCTTTCTCCTGAAGATGCGCTCGACGCTCGAATCCGCGACTCCGACTCATCCGATCCGTTCCAAGACGATTCGTCTTTACCTCGACCTTCCACCTTCGCGCACTTTTTCAAAACGTCGCGGCGCGGCGGCGTTCTCGCGCCGAGTTGGGCGACGGGATAGCGCAGTACGGCAACGGGATTGCGAAATCGCCGTGGAAATAATGACGGGCGTAGATCGTAGACTGAGGCCAATTTGCATCTGTAATTACCACGGCGCGCCGTTAATAACTAATTAATGAGAGAGCCTTGCTAGGCTACGAGCCGGGTGACGTAACGCCAGCCGCCTCCGGATCGCCGCCGCCGCCGACTGTTAATTGATCGGCGATTAATCAACGACTCTACCTATTTTTAACCGTTTCCCTTCCTCCTGCGCGTGCCGTCATTCATTCGTTCCTTTTCCTTCCTCGAATCCTCTATACCTTAGGTACGTATCCCACAGTCTTCTGTCAACCGCCAATTGCGAGAATCTCGGAACCGTCGATTATCGAGAATGGATATGATAATAGTGTTTCCGTACAGAAAGAACGATTTTGTTCAAGTATTTAAAAATTTAGCTAGATATAGATCTAAAAATAATTTTTTTCGATTATTAAAATAATTATATAAAACACTCAAATAAAATAATACTACAAAAAGATTTATTATAGCAACCAACTAAAGCAACTAACTATCCTACATAATTATTTTGATAGTCGAAAATTTATTATTTATATCTAGCTGGATTTTTACTTTAACTAGATATAGATTTAAAAATAATATTGTTGAATCAACAAAATAATTACATGGGAAACTGAAGCATGAGCAATGCTGCAAAGAAATTTGTCATTATATAACAATAAGCTTCAGTGATCTATATAATTATTTTGAAAACTTAAAATTATTTTCAGATTTGTATATCTAGCTACATTTTTCAGATTCTTCAGCAAAACCGTTCTTTTCGAGTGGTAGAATTTACGAGCGCTGCCGAGCGTATTAATTACGCCGCGCAACTAATTGCTTATCCTGAGCGACGTGGCGATTCTATTCTCTTTCGCAAATATGTTGCACGTGCATGCATGAGTGCGCACAGTTTACGAACAATTAAAAAAATGAAAAATTGCACGCGCTACGTGGAGACTTCTGAGCTCATCTCAAGTCGCCCGTCGACGTAATCTCACAATATTTTTCCTCGTTGGTAGCGAAATCCTGTAGCAGATGCCGTCACGATATCAAACTAGCAATTCAGATCGCCGTTCTGGCGGTCATTTGCGTTATCGTTAATCTCAATACGGTATTCCACATTCCTCACGATCGTGAATTCGATGCTCTTTACATGCAAAGCGCTGCAATATTCATCGCAGAAGTACATTACGACAAATCACTCCCTTATAGCTTTGCTTAGACAAGGTAAGGACTGACTTGTAGACTCGACATTCATCGATTTCCAATCAAACTGATTCTCGCAATGAACTTGAATTGCGCCAGCGCAAGTCTCGAGCGAACTCGAGGGCTGCCAGAGGATTTACAAGCGGACTGATAATTCCCTCCGAATCGAGCCGCGATCTCCAAAGATTAATGATTAAATTCATTTAAATTCGAATTCGTTTAAATTGACTTCGATTTTACCTCATTTTCGGTTGGAGCGAGTCGATTCCGCCGACAACACCAGTTACCCATCACGCCGCATCCTTCGTCAAGGATGTCCCTTCGTTCGCGCACGTACCGCTTCCGGTATCACACGTTCACACTAGTCTTCACTTGAGATTTCGAGAATTGCGAACCCCACCGATCGATCATTCGCGCAACTCGAGGAAAATCAGCCCAATGGGTACAAGGCCCAATGGTGCTAGGCGGAGGGGATGTCCTCGTCAAAGGGAAGGCAAACAAACCGAGGGCCCGAACGGACTTCCGGTCGGAAGTGGCGCTACCATCGACAACGTCGACGGCAACGAGGACGACGGCGACGGCGACGACGACGACGACGAAAGGCGTCTCGCGCGACACGCACACGTGGTGGGGGCGTCTGCGGCCGCTACTACGGCAGAACTAAGGGGTTGTTTGCCCCGTCGCACGGCTCCGGGGGGTCTCCAACGGCTCCGCCACCCCACCAGCCCCGCTATTTTGCATAGGGCCTGCGCGTCGAAGGCGGCATACACACCGCCACCCACGCTATCTCTCCCTTTCTCTACCTCTTTCTCTCTCTCTTATTTCATCCCGCACAGTCGCGTCTCCCGCGGACCCTCGTTTTGCCCCGCTAGCCGCCCATCCCCTTCGCTACTTCCCCGCCCGCGTACACTTCGAGGGGCACACACTTCGATTTGTCGAATCCGCGTTTCGCGGCTCTCTCCTGGCCTCTTCCGCGAAGGGAAAAGAGGTTCGATCCCTCGCCCTCCGTTTCAACCTTCTCCGCCTGCCCACCCTCTCCGTCATCGCATTTCCCTTTGTCTTTCTTTCTTATGTCGTATGTTTGCGCGTACTCGCTCTCTTCAATCGCTTTTTATTTATTCCCGTTGCCCCGATGTTGCGCGGCTTCGTCTCGGTCATTTCCACCATGGAAACAAGAGGCGAGCTAGAACGGGAAAATCTTCTATCTCGGCAGCGTGGTACTGTCGTAAATTGAACGTTGCGTTACTTGTGAAATGCCTATTAAGAATACTCCCAACGATAAATATCTATTCTGCGAATATAAAATATTAAGATGAAGGAGGGGGTGACACAAGTAATAGAAGCGATATTTATGGGCAATTAATGTATCGTAACAAATATTTTTTTAAAAGTTACAGATACAGCGGCTTAATACTTAAAAAACAACACCTTATTTCCATTAACTTTATCATGTTTCCGAAATATTCGTATTTCCAATCGAGATGACTGAGATTTTTTCTTTTTGTTTTATCTCGATATAGATATTATACATTATAAATGTCGAAGACACGATATCTATTTTTGGCCTTCTTTGATCATGTCATGACTATAAACTGCGTTTAACCATTTCACATTGAGTGCGATTACGTATGTCGGTTCCGAGTACTGACTTACGAGTTTCTCTCGAATTCGTAGAAATTGCGGGGCTCATTCGTGGTCAAGAATTAGGTCGATGCGACGAAGCAAACGTGACGAGAATGATGTAAACTAGTAGTTAAAATTATAATAAGAGCGGCGTCCGCTTTTTCCAGACAAACTTCGAGAAATTGGCTGAGAAGGCAGCCAATTGGCAGATGGATTTCAGATGTAAGATATTCGAGTACAATAGCGATTCCAAACGGAAACTACGAGAATAATGCATCGTACATATATGACAAGAGACGTTAGTAATAGTAAAACTTTATCACTTAAGGATCCACGAAAACTTACTTTGCACACTTGCTTGTGAGAATTCATTCAATATAATTACGATTAAAAATTTTTTTAATCACTAAATGCTAGTCTTGCACAAATAATAGATATTAATTAATGTTAAATTAGAATAGATATAAGCTATTTAATATTTTTATATGTTAAGAATATTAAACTAATGTAATAAAGAAAAAACTATTCTATAGAATATATTTTCGAACGATTTTAAGTAAAGTTGTGTCATCACGATTAAAGATGTGAAGATAAGCGTACTAAGTTTAAATATTCAAATCATCCCGAGTAAAGTAATTTACACAATTAACTATTCAACACAGCCATTCTTCGGTGAAATTGCGTTACCGGGATGCTGGAGCCAATCAACGGCGATTCCCTTTCCTGGGCGAGCAAAGGGTTGTAAAGCATGGGTGGGCGAAAGTTAGTTAACGCCTCCGCGTAATTAAGCAAAGTGAGGATCGTGGTAGACACTGAGAGCAGGTCCACGCTCCACCCAGCCTCCGTGCGGAGAGGACAAGAGTGGTTCAACCCTCTCTGCAGAGAGGGCGACAGGTCGGGCCTCATTGGAGGTGGGTTGGTTAGCGCATGTATAATTAGTGCAAGCAGAAACGGGAGGGTTCCGGGAGGGAGTGAGGGCAAAGGTGGAGTGAGAGGAAGACAGTGTCCCGACGGGGGACAGGGTGGAGCCACCCAGTCGGCGCATGTGCCAGCATCCCTTGGAGCTGGAGATATAATATATTCATAACGTGGCCTGGTCGACGTTCTATCTCCGTTTCGGTGCATTGCTCCTCTGCAAAACTCATTTCAATTCAATGCTAAGACTGACCGCCAGTTAATCGATCTGTTCTAGCTCTTGCACACGGAACGTAGAAATGTTTGCCATGTGGCAAGAAGCTAAACGATAGCCATCAGTCGTTCCTACAGAAAAGTGGTACATTGATTGGACCAGACGGGATAATTTTCTACTGAGCGGCAAGCGTTTCCGCGTCCTGTGTGCAAGAGTCTTTAGGGAATGAAACAGATCTGTTATAATTTTATTCTCTATATGCAATCTATGTTTCTTGTACATAATGTGCGTCAACTATCTTTTCTAAAAAATTCCATTTCATTACGGTGGCGAATTATGCATTTCACAGTCGCATCTAGAGAAAAATTGACATCCAATGTCTAAATGTCGTGCGAATGCTATCGATAAGTAACAATCAAGTTTAACATTTATTTTCTTCGTATATAAAAATGAAGGGAAAACAGCAGATGCTTTGTGTATTCTGTGAAGTAATAAGTTTCAGAGAAAACGCGATCAAAGTAAAATTCACAAAGATGTAGCATATGTTTAAATAAAAATCTTGTCCCTTTATTCGTGACAAATATCCTCGATTACAATTATTTTCCATTATATCATAAGTCTTTCACTTGGTTTTGTTCAAAGTTAGTAGCGTTAGGAACTTGAATATTCCTTTTCAATAATATTTCTCTTGGAAGAGAATAATGATACCTGCCAGTCATTAGGTACAGCACGCGTTCGTCAAACGGAATCTTTTATTAGAGACTCTGTACTTAGTAACCTAACGTCGCCAAGTCTTAGTATTACATTTAAATAATATCGTATTTATTCATAAATCGTCAGTTTTCGTATCGTATGAATATAATGTAATGTAAGTTCAAATTAATAAATTTTAATATTAATAAATACCGGCAAGATAAATGCCTAATAATAAAAGATTCTTGTAAAAAAGACTTAATTTCATCAGCCACGGCGTAGGAGCTTTTCCAGATAAAGGCGACGAGATCATCACCTTTGCAAACTCATCGATAAAAAGGAAAAAAAAAAAGGAAGATGAGCGAAAGAGAAGCGCGAGAAACTCCGGTGTGTGCCGTGTATTTTGGTCCGGATCCTAGATAACCCGGTGTGCTTTTCCGGATGCTTGAACACGACACATGTCCCGGCCGAACAGACTTTTCCCTGGTCGTGTCGTGGTCGGAGGGTTCGTCGTTGGGTCAGCGTCGCGACAACCAGGGAAGGAAGTCTGGAGGGTGCTCTGCGGTTCCACCCCCGAGGACACGGTGTCATCAGGCGCAATTAGGGACGACTCTCGGTCATCAACGCGTGTACCATGGCTTTTCCTCCACGTGTCGCGTAGCTGTGTGTGTACAACCATCGTCGAGGCGAACCCCCGTGACGGGGGCAGTTTCTCCCGTCGTACTATTTCTCTCCTTAATTCCGTTTCATTCCCCTATGAGACGCACTCCGCCTCGGCCTACGTCTCTCCTTCTCTTCCACTAGCGATGATTCGTCTATGCTTCTTCGTTCCATTCCGTGAAGCTCGTTGCAGTCGACTATGGCGTACGATTACTCCCGTTATACGCAATTATACTTCGGTCCTTATGACTACTCGTTAACTCTACCAATCTTGCGCGGAAACACACATTATAGAAAGTGTTGTTACGATGGAAAAACGTGAGTCGCCAAACTTGTAACTTCCCAAAATTCAACAAGATTTTTATTTTTCAAAGCAAATCCTATAGCTTTATGCAAAAATTTTATTGGTATGTATCAGTGCATTTTATTGGTATGTATCAGTGCTATTACACTCTTAATTCTAAAGAGAAAACAATTTTTACTTTTTCATAACCATATTATTTCTATATTTTCTTACGCTATTACGCTCTTAATTCTAAAGAGAAAACAATTTTTACTTTTTCATAACCATATTATTTCTATATTTTCTTCTATATTTTTCCGAATCCGAACTTCCGACACAACGAATTGACATTTTAGACCGATCATTTTTTAAGCTCGAACTTATATCTATATACATGAAATATGTTCGAATATTTTGTTTGAATTCCAAGTTTATTTCATATAAATAGTCGAAAGCTAATATGAGAAGTCTCTAGACAAAAGATTTAGATAAACAGATGAACAAGGTTTTATCAAGTTTTGATCTGTGGTAACTCAACGCTAACGCATTCCAAAAACTCGAAATCTTCGTAGAAAATCGTTAATAATCATTATCCAGATGTCCAACAAATATTGTTTTACTAATAAATGATCTCGACGCGAGTCGACAATTTCTGTAAATGCTGTCAATAAAATGCAGTTCAACGTAAATTTCTACTATTGTAAGTTTTTATTAGAGTATGAAGTCTTGAGGGACAACGGAAAATGTTTTATCTGTCTACAAAACAATGAGTTATTATCAATACTCGTATCTTGATTATATCGAGTTTTACACGAATTTTACCATATATTAACTGACAAATGTATATTTTATTACAAATATAAACTATGTATTTCGAGAGAACATTACTCGACTATAACTATCGAGCCTCTCTGTTGTTAGTGCTGAAGTCGGTACGAAGCCGGACAATTATCAACTCGAATGGCACAATTACAGGCTGTAATTTTGCGTCTACCACGTAATACCGGGAAGCCGATTGTTTGCGCTAGGCAGAAACGTCGTTGCAGACGAAGAAAGGGGCAAAAGTAATCTGCGAAATGGATGCGAGGGAGGCAATCGGTTAGAGGTTCGTTTCGTCGAACAAATTGATCTCAGTAGGCGCAAATTTACAGCGTGGTGCGTGATAAATAAGTCCCGCGGCCGCGTTTCTATTGTTCTGTGAAAAGCGCCGCGCCGGTGTGGCGTACGTACGATTACAAACGCAGATAGCAGTAATTGCACCTGCAACCGTGACATGCTACACTGCAACAATTTCCTGCAGTACAGGTATTTACCGCAATAGAAGGGTAACTGCGCGACACATCAAGCTCTACCCGGCGATCATTATAGCGATTTATCGCGTTCCTCCCTCTCTCCCTCAACCCGTATCGATAGATGCATAAATATCAGACTGGTTGATTTATAGCTTGTTCGATTAAAAATTACAGGGATCTGATATCTATAACAGGTTGAATATTTATATCCTAAGAAGATATAAATACTATGCAATATATTCCTGAAACAGCATACATTTTTCAAGCAGAATTTGTTCATTATTTTCGATTCCGACTTAATTAAAATTAGATTTCATTTTAAATAAAAAATTTAACGTTATAATTAATAATGCTATAAATTAATTTATGTAGATTAAAAGTCTTAAAGCTATAATTAAATAACACGCAATAAATATAAATTAAATAATTTCTTTAAGTTTAGATTTAAAAATTGAAATAACGAAATATAGATACAACTTCTGAAATAACATTGTCAATGTGTAAAGCTTGATTAAATATAAAAGTTATAACTCGCGGATTAACTCTACTCTCATAGCTTCTGGTAAATACCACCAATGCGAGTCACGTGAGGCGTCGTACATACCTATATTAGCCCCGGCTATGAGATTGCACCAGGACGCAACAATTCCGCAAAGAAACCGCTCCGTGCAACGTCGGGCGGGAGGATCGTGCAAATTTAAATAGACAAGGATTGCGGGTCTACAATATCGGAGGCCCGTGCGTAAAATTGCGAAAGTTAATAATCCCCGGCTGCCAGGGACGTAATAAGCTACGCGTTTAGCCCATGTGCAAGGGCAAGTAGCGGCAACATTCTTTCGGGTACAGCACACTTGCCGCGTGTGCGTGCGTGTGTGTGTGTATGTGTGCGTGCGTGTGTGTGTGTATGTGTGCTGCATACGTGTGTCATACGTGATTGTGTCCGTACGCGGGCGCGTTCGCGATCGTTCGTGAGCTCGCGTATTGTGTTCGTGCCCTAAGGGTAGAAAGGGACGCGCTTAGTCGAGGCTCGATGTTTTTAATAAGCGGTCGACCTGTAGCACGTACTGGATATTACCGCGACACCCCCACCAGGGCGAAGCTCTTACGAGGGTTCCTTCGTTCTCGTGCTATGCTCGGCCGAGGACTACCTCGCTGAAAAAGGTGAACGATAAGGGTGAAAGAGGACAGGAGCGACGTACATATACACAGTGGCTTCTAATTAACTCACACCGACCTGGTTGAAGGTGCCACACTGTCCCTCGTAGAAAGGAGACAGGGATATCACGAAGGTCGCACCCGCGACGTTCTACGCACGGTCGATGCAGCGCGAGTTCTCTGCTAATAATCCCCTGGAAAATTTCACTGTAGCGCCAACAGCTTCAACGGCGGAAATTAATATATCGCGGAGAAAAGTTAAAAAATCCTTCTCAATAAACTTGACCTATTGAACATGGTTGTGTTAACTAGAGATCACTTTAGCTCTACTTTTGCTTCTACATTTTTGCTTCCATTTGTTGATTATATCATTCATCTGGAAAGGCTTTTTCCCAAAAATTGAAACGTAAATTATAAAGTAGCAGAGCTCGCGCTGCATGGTAAACTTTCTGGATAGCTTGGAATTATTTTTTAGTGAAAAAATCTTTAGGCTTAGACAACACAAACATCAGATGACAAGTCGATACTGAACTCGTCATACTAGCGACTAGTACTGGGCCGTTACTAGCCCAATATTGGCCCAGCACTGGCTCAGTACTAGTCGCTATTACTGGCCCAGTACTGATGGCCCAGTACCCATTTCAAATGGTGTTTTCACCCCTTTAATCGACGGAACTATTTCTAAAATTGATAGAGAACTCTAGAACTCTTGGGGGGGGGGGGGGCAAACAGACCCCTACTTTTTTTTTCAATTTTTGAAAAAAGAAAAAAAGTGGGGCCAGCTTCACAGAGGTTAATATATAATATTGCGTAGAAGTTAAATAGCACGCATCTGTTGTCTAAAAAATATTTAAAAATCGTGATAAAAATAAAAATGTTCCTTTGAGATAATGTTACTTAAGGAAAAATGGATATAAACGTCATTAATGAACCTGTCATTAAAATTAAGATAAAAAATTCTAAATTATTTCGTATGATGAATTCACGATTCACTGACAGTTGTTTAAATACAAGTTTTTAAAAGGATCTTAAACACGCTGTAACGTCCCCTTGCAAATATTCTCTTGATAATATACTTCTTTCTATCTTTTGCTCCGTTTTTTTTCAAAGACGCGTGA
Organism: Trachymyrmex cornetzi; assembly: GCF_001594075.2. NCBI lineage: Eukaryota > Metazoa > Arthropoda > Insecta > Hymenoptera > Formicidae > Trachymyrmex > Trachymyrmex cornetzi. The sequence continues at coordinate 264,205 of NW_017299113.1, forward strand.
GATATCGATCGGCCGATTCTGAAGAGCGTACAAACTGTGCCCGCGTGCTATGTATACCTAGCGGAATCTATCGCGACGGTCGCTCTAGAATGGAATACGAGATACGAGGATATGAGATACGGACGCTTGATTGAAAATAAAAATCGAGTCAGACGCGTGAATTGATTTTGTAAGTAATCCGATGAGCTTTGTGGACCTGCTAAGGTCCAAATAACATCGGATTATGTTTTTCACAATTTAATACATCGATGATGTATACAAACACTGCGGTAGTATACGAGTAAATAACATATGCAAACCAACAAATAAACAAAATCAAATCAAACCGATTCAATTTTTTAGTACTCATTTTGTACCAATTTGTACTACCAATAAAAATTTTGCACTCTGTGCCATTTCATTAAAAAAACGTAGCATGGCTATATTAAGCTACTACACTGAAAGAAAAGATTGGTTGCTGCACCAAATTAGATGGTTAAATATGGCATAGCATTTTTAATTGGCTGCAGCAACCAAAAATTGGTCGTTGCAACCAATTAAAAATGCTATGCCATATTTTACTATCTAATTTGCTGTAGCAGCCTATTCTTCAGTGTAATCTTTTCTTTCAGTGTAGCTTAATATAGTTAAGTTAGTAGGGCAAGAAAAAAAGATCATAAAAAAAATTAAAGGAACAAAAGTAAAAATAGAAAAAACTGAATTTTTTGTGTCAATTTATATTATCAATAAAAAGTTAATATATTTAAAAAAAATCGACACAAGCATTATTCTGTCTTTGCTGGTATTCAGTGAGCAACAAAAATAGAACAACACATGTGTCAACTTGCGTTACCAAATGGAAAGCACCTATTATAACTATTCGAGTGTGGGAGTTAGTGATTGATTCTGGTCGTGGCAAAAAGTATTTAACTCGTAGGACTAATAAGATTGAGTTTAAAAAATAGATCTCAATACACCCAGAGAAAAGGTTGTCTCAAAATACAATCCGAAAAATATTAAACTCTATATTCGATTACTCAGAAAATAGCAAATATTAAACTCTATATTCGATTACTCAGAAAATAGCACATTGTATTATGAAAATAATCTTTGCAGAGGCAATGATAAACTGAAGATGCGGCCAGAAGATGCGAGGGTCAGAGATAAAAATTTACTTTCTTTTGATATTGATCAACGCATGATTCAAACGCTATATGAGAGTCCACCCGAGGCTGCACGACCCTGAACTTTAGCCGCGATTAGATCGCCGTAAATTGCAATGTGGTGCACGTCGGACATATCCATTGCCAATGCCCGAGCATTTCCATTGAATATTCTTTTCATGAATTACATACCTAAGAAACGTCCTCGCGCCTCCGTCACGATAAAGCGTGACGAGAACACAAGATACGAGTGACCGCGCTAATATGTATTTGCACTCTAATCACGAGCGGGGGTGAACGAAGCCATAAATGAAAACGCGACATCTGTATCATCATTTATCTAATAAAAGGTAATCAATATCATGTATACACAATACTACATGTATCAAATCTAAATTTCTACATATTTTACATTATCAAAAAATAAGCTATATATTATTTGATCTATTAATAATACGAGTGTTTTTCTTCCTTTTATATCATAATTTTTCTGTTCTATATATCACTTTCATTTGTTATAACAATGACACAAACAAAAATTATCATTTTTTAACTAATCGTAAAAAAATAAAAAAAACGTGAAGAAAGAACATATTTTTATTTCTATACAATAAAGTTATTATATTAAAATTACATTTTAAGATTAATATTCCAAAATTTTAATGATTCAAAACAATCAAATTTATATATTTTCTGATGACTTTATTATAGTAAATGAAATATGACGTTAAAAAATCGCGAAACAATTTAAAAACTTACTAGCTGCTCAACGTAAATATTATTGCTAGAATAAGTGTCATTATGAAAAGAAGTTAGAAGCATATTTAACTGCGTTTTCCTTGAGCAAATTCATTTCTTTTAAGCACAATAGCACTTGAAAGACTTTTGCACAGAGAGAGAGAGAGAAAGAGAGAGGTCATTGACAACGTGGCTGTCATCGTGCCGTCGTGTTTTACATACGTTATGAGTATCAACATTAAACCGCCGCTAGCATACGCTCGATTCTAATCTGCACTCTAATCACGACCGTGATGAACAAAGCGCGTAGTTATCTAAAATCGAACTTTTTTGTCGGCCATTGACAACCGGCTTATCGGTGTGTCAAGCATTCGACACGGAATACGATTATGAATACTGAGTCACGGCTTAATCACAAAGCCGATTCATTTACAAGGTGTTGCAACCGAACTAAAAACGATAGAACGTAATTATTGTAAGTAGTAATCGTAGAGATCTATAATTAATAATTGGTACACCTAAAACAATATATGCCTGTTATGAATAAATTATAATACATTATACCGTGAAATATTATAAGATCAAAAAGTACCTTCACTACGCAATATAGATTTTCCACTCTTACGACAACGTATTCGTTTGAATAGGAAAGTAAGAGACATTTGTTAAATAGGATTACTCAATTTATCTTAATTTGAATCAAAATTAGAAAATTTGCATTAATAACAGAATCCCGTTACATAATTAACCTAATCTCGATTCAAGGTAAATCGAAGAAGGATTGTCACTATAAAAGTGAAATTGCTTATAATAAATTATGATCATTATTTATGAAAGGTCAAGCTCCACGTACAAATACAAATTAACTAAAAAAGAAAGAACTTTGAAATGAATACAAAATGGTGCAACTGTAGTTCTAATGTCAAAAGTTTTAATTTATAAAAAACAATCCGGAGAAGAAATATACGTATGAGTTATATTTTTGTTAAATGTACTAGAATATGTTTAAATAAAGATGAAACAAAAATTAAAAAGCAAAATAAATTATAATCTGCTCGTTTTATTGAAAGTACAATATAAATTTTAATAATAAAAATAACCAAACATGAGCTAAAAGTGGATAATAACTGTAATTAAATTTAATGTGTTCGATACATTAAAATTACGGCACAAAAAAAAATCAATATTCTTAAATTCTTTTCAAAATGGAAAGCTTGCACGACGAAATGGAAAGTTCGTCGAAAGTATGTATAAAAATACAACGAAGACAACTTAACGCTTTCCTCTTCATCAAATAATATTTTCGCTTCGTGTAAGTCGCCCACGTCTTTTGCCGGCTGTTATCGAGAATTCTCGAGAACTCGAGAATACAGAAAACCTGTGGCAGAAGCGAAACACCGGAAGCGGAACGCGGATCTCTACTATGCGCCCGATCGATGGCAGCTCCGATTAGAGAAGTGCGGTGGATTTTTCCGAACGGCGTAGTCGCGCCTTCATCAAGCACACTCTGCTGTATTACATTAATGATATTGATTCGAAGAAACACAATCAGCCTCGGACCCTCTTCCTCCGCCGTTATAGACTCACCCCTGTCCGACCATTGTGGCTGCGTGTACCTCGTGTATGTGTGCGTTATTTCGTGAGCACGTACGCACGCACACGCGCAATCTCTGCTCTACGTACCTTCATTAGACAGCAGAAACGAACGATTTCTTATTAATATCGAGCGAAGGTTGTTTTTCGCCGATCTCCTCCCCCTCACTCTATCCCACGTATAACCCCTCATTTACACACTAATGTCCCTTCTTATTTTCCACGATACTTCGTAGAGATTCATCGTTTGATACTTAGCTCGTCGAGCTTGGATCAGCGATTTTGCAGTACAATGAAATAGAAAAACGACATACCGGTTGCGATTTACGATAACGTTTCAGACATCCTTAATGCCTCACGGTTCTGTGTTTCTTAAAGTATGATAATGTATCGCGCAAGCTTGCGTTTATTGGTGCAGAAGTTTATGTTCTTCGTGAAATAATGTTGTTTTATCTGTTGAAACGAGATTCGTGACGGCTTCATGACCGTGCGGACGTAACCGGATGTGGATTGCAGGTTGATAATTGAAGGTATAATACGATCGTACATAAAGATGCTTTTTTGCGCATCGCAAGTAATTTGGTGAAGTATAAGCGTGGTGTTATAAGAAATTAATACTATCATTCGACCGCCGCGATTAATTAACCGGCACGGAGATCAGAGATATTTTCATATATCAGATTGCTGTAATTGATGTTTCTCCTGTTGCGGTTACCGGCAATATATTCTTCGCAGCGTATAAGATGTCTTTCTATGCATATCTTGGCAAAATATCATTTTCATATTCGAATAATATTACTCATTGCACGGCTTTATCAATGACGTTAGCAATTCCATGTGCCTATATGCTTCTGGAAAATTTAATTGCCGTTTGCAAGTATCAATAGTTAACAACAATCTAAAGTCACGTTTATCTATTCCATGACTAGAATTACTCACGATCGTGGCATAAAATACCAACAACGTCATGGACAAACACGCGCGCAACATGATATGTTATGCCGGAAGGAATTCGTGTCGTAGAAAATGTCTCAATGCAATCTGTAAATGAATCTCTCAAAGTAAATAATAAAGTATCTGGAAACATCGTAAATCTCTCGCGCGCCAGTCCGCGTCATAAAACGCGCGTCGGTACTTCACCTCGTTGCACAAGTGGAGGAGAAAGTTTCCTAAATCAGAGACGCCCATATATATATATATATATATATATCCCGACCAAAAAATTAGGCATTCGCGGCCCTCGAAGAATGCGATGTTAAATCAAGGAAGAACCCGCTGCGAAAGCAATCGTGACGTAACGTCCGTGCAATTATTGGCCTGCTCATAGGTTCGCAAAATAAAAAGTGTGAGAGAGAAAAAAGATTGGTAATAATAATCAAGCCTACACCGAAAAAAAATCTCTTGCATTAATTAGAAATCAGATAGATTCAATCAATATGTCTGTTGAAAATGAACAAATCAAAATTCTTGTAGGAATTACCAGATGTGCATGATTAATTCTTTCCTCTCTGTTAAATATACCAGAATTTCTCGTTAATCTTCTTGATGACCAAGCTCTAATCGTTGAAACGATTGGCCAACGTGCACATATAATTCACAAGTTTCGATGTTTCTGATAATATTTCAGGTATCACTAAATATTAATAGGTACATATCTAATTTTTGCGCATGTATGTTTCGAGAAGTAAAAACAAAATTAAGAACTTCTGCCGAAATCTCTCATTAACTTTAATTTTTTAACTCAATTTATGGGAGAAGAATTTCATAATGCTGTCTGTTATTCTATCCTGTGTGATTTTTAATTATGATAGATATATTTACTATCTCCATTGCATCTATCTCGTATACTCAAGGCAGACATACTTGCTAAATATTGTATTTATGCTAAACAAAATACATTTGGTAGCATTTGTTATTAAGTTTTTTTTCTTAATGATAATGAAATTACCATTTTAAATAACTTTATTTACTTTAATGAAATATGTATCATATCGGAAAAAGCGAGAACTCACACATCGCTAAAAACAGGTTAATAAAATAACGAAAAGATTTAAGGTTCTTAAAATTCGACAATTGCAAAAGTTTATAATTGAGAGAAGCTTTACGAAGAACTTAGCGCAATCAAAGGTTGCCGAACTTACAATTAGTTTAGAAATCTAATTAATCTCTACTCAAAACAAAATCTTTGAAAACGTTCTTTTTCGACAGTGTCTCTCGTAGGCTACTCGCCTTGATTTTTTCTGCGACGTTTAAAAAGCTGATATCGTGGCAATGTCGAGGGAAGCTGAAGATCGCAACGGGCGATTTTAAATGCGAATGCTGTGTGTGCCGAGGCGAGAGAGCCGGTGTCGGGGGCCCGGGCCCCGACAATTCGCGGAACGATTAATCATATTAATTGCACACGTATAGCCGGGTCCAGCCGCCGTTCGGGTCCTCGCGAAGTTAAGCTGCTTAATTATAAATTGTAATTAGCGTTCGCGCGCGGCCACGTAGCCTCGATTAATTAAAGGAATGTCCCACCCGTCCCCACCCCTCGACGCCGTGGGCTATTAATTATTAATTGCCCAGACGAGCAGCGTGCATCCGGCTGTCTCGAGCGACACTTTGTTCATTCTCTTTCTCTCTCCTGTAACGCATAATTTTTTTTTTTTAATTGTTAGTCCCGTTTTTTAATCCTTTTCTGGACGTTAGGTGCGCGGATAATTCTTAAGAATTCATAATCTAAAATCTACACTGAGAGAAGTGTTTGGCATTTGTGTGATTATAATTACATATCAAAATAATTATAATTACAGATTAGAAAAGCTCCATTTTTATATTTATTACTGCTGTAATATTAGTAATAATAATTATATTTATAATTCTATATTAAATATATAGTTGACTTCGAAAATTATTAGGTATAAATTATAATTAAATTATGGTAATTGTGTGTGCAACATTTTTTTCTCTCAATGTAGGATTTCAGTGTGATAATATCTTAAATATAATATCTTATCACATAATATAAAAAACTGATTTTTCAATCCAATGAGTTTAAGATCTAAAATATTAGACGATTTACTTTCAAAGATCTTATAGATGTAATTATAGCGTAAATGCACAATATTAAATTTTTATACATAGAATTGTAATAAGAACATGATTAATTCTTTTCTCAAGAGTAGAAAAAGAATAAAGTCCAAAAGATGAAATTGCCCTTGCATGTACAAGAAACAGTTAACGACTGTTCAAGATTAAAACTTAACAGCGTTTAGCGTCTAGTGAGTCGTCAATACGAATTTCACGAACTTACGAAGTGGGATCGCGAAACGGAATGTAAAGCCGTGGAATCTTGAATCCCGGATTTCAGGATTGAGAGGGGTTTAATCTAAGTTGATAAACTTTCTCGCAAGAGCACTCCGTAATTTGCGGTGCACGTATTCCTTCGCGCGCGCTACACACCGATACCGTATCCCCTTCGCACGTGATCTACGATGGCCGTAACCATAATAATAGGAGGCCGGATCAAAAACGACCAATTAATGACGTACACTTGCCAGTTGAATCTGATGTTCAATTACTCTTGCCCCGTTGCTCCGAGCACGGAGCCTCGGCGTTGGAACAATGAGGATAAGAACGTGTTCTTAGCCTGGTAATGTTTGACTCCTCCGCTCTCGAAGGTTAATGCGATCGGCTGATGACTTGCTCGAGACACGGTGTAGATTAAAAACCTATATAACTGCGGGCCGACCCGGCCTATACAGAAACGATCTCGAAAGTGATACTATAACGCGCTATCGCTAAGGAATAATTTATCGCAGCTATTGCCGTCTTATTCATGCTTAATAAACGTATATGTGTGTTATAAGAATATATTCGCTAAGACAGGTCTGTTGAAGCTCTCTCTATCATTATAGAAAATTAAAGGAATAGTTTGTAGACAGTTAAAACTCAGGTTTTAAGACTAGCCAAGAATAAAACAGTACAAAGAAAAAAGTTATTTCGAATCTTGTTAACCCGAATATCATTAACTGCACTGTTAAATTCGTGATATCTACTAAACCTATAATTTAACTTATTTTTAATTATTTCTTATAAATCGTCTGCACTGCTGCAACTCAACATGTCATTGATTCAATTAAAACAAACTAATTTAAACAATTTAACCCAAAAAATGTATTAAATTTGATTCATATTTACTATTTACAAATATAGGTACATTAATATGATTGCTGTTTACTTTTAAACTAAGCAACAAATCAACCACGAGAATGGATTGATTACGTGTGGTTTTTTAAATCATGCATTTTGTATTAAAATAATATACTTTAACTTGGAAGTTAAACATAACAAAATATTATTTAAAGAATTGACTTAAATTTGATCCTTTAACACTTAACAGATGAGAATTTATGGGGCCTTGGTGAGAGATTTTAGAATTTTTTTCTTAATTTTTAAATAATAATGATTTGGAATAATTTTATGTTGCATAACCTTATTTTTTTTAGTTTTAAACTAATAAAATTCTATAAAAGAATAAAACTAATAACAAAAATTTTAGTGAAACCCAAAGATCTGTATATTCCTTTAGTCGAAAAATGCGTTCCCGAATTAAAGCACGCAGTTAACAATAAGATTCAAAAAAGCATAAAAATATCTTTCATATATATCATATTCGTTAATGTCATCAACATTATAGAAAAGAGCAAGTCATAAAACGGCTGCTCGAAAATACCCGCCACAGTGAATTAACGCGAGAATTTGCATATTTAGAGACGTGATTCCCCTAATATTAAATAAATATTATACGAAGCAACATCTCATGAAACGGCATTTATACGTATCTCTTCAGGCCTGTTAATGTCGTTATTATCAAAAAGAAGGGTGGACAGGTAAACGGGCCGTTTACATCGCGATCGTTTGGTCCACGTCGAATTAAGTCCCCTTCCTCCCATCAATTAAAAGGCGTTCAGCCCGGCGCGGTATCTCGCAATCGCGATATCCTCACGCTTGCGGCACATTGCGGGAGAACGTATCCGATATATTTCGCCGTAGGGACACCTTCAGCATCGTAAAGACGTACTGCGTGCGGGCTTAATTACCCGGTTTCACATAATTGTCGCAAATTAAAGAATTTAAGCAGCAGAACGTCGGTCGGGCCTGACCGCCGATTAATTGGCTGGCTTGATTGCCACTTGCCGTCGCTAAGCGTTAGATTGTAAACACTCGGCCCGTTAATTGCTGACCACGAGTGTCGCACGAGTTGTTGCACTCCCCCGAGTCGATAATTAACCTTATTCGTGCGATTATACGGGGTGATTTGCGAAAATTTGACAGCGCTTCAGCATCCAATTTCAACGATTTAAACGAGCAAATACACTCTCATAAATGTAAAATCGAAGCACGCAAAAACATTTTGATGGTTCAGTCTAAAAAAAAACAACGTAATTTGCAAAGAATAAAATACTCGATAAACGTTTAATTGTTACGGTGCATTCGGAATTTTTACGTCTATCGATTTTTTTGTCTAAATTACAAGTCACAAATATATATGTAGTTATTTCTGGATTAAAATAATTCGTAAAAGCTAAAATTAACTATTTATGAAGAAATCAAACATGAAAAAATATGAAAACTCTGAAGAATATAATTTGATAACATTTATTTGTGTTTTATATATATCATCGTTTTGTATAAAAATGAAATACGAAAAAGTTTACGTATTATATTAATGTAATTGCTATTTTCACATAAAGTTATCCATATCAATAAGAGATACAACTTATAACAGCAGTGACATATTTTGCTACTTCCAATTATAAATATCCTTTCTTTTTTACCTTTATTGATTGTGTTTGTTGAAAATTGAAGCATAATATTCGTTCGCGTGCCAGATGTTTGAATAACTCAATAACATCGACTAGCGGGACACAATGTAATAACGAAATAATGGGAACGTAAATTTTTTATTGTCATCGAAGTGTATTCGTTCGCGTTTGAGCGACACGAAACGATCGTCTATTCGCAGCGAACTTTTTCGCATGGACACTATTACGATCCTATTATTTGTGGCCGCCATTTCCTAACTGAAGTCACATTTTTCATCTTTAACGGCGGATTGATAGTTTCGCCATTATCTCGTTTTGCCACGCATTCCGCATTTAATAGCTCTCTATTCGGTTGCGTAATGCATTCGGACTATTATTTGAAGTATTAATAGTGTTCAATTTTCGCTTGGGCAGTCGATGTGGCGCGGTGTTTCGCGTTATAAAATCGACCATCGTTCTCTCGTAATCTCCGAGCACCCTCTCGCATTGCTGTCATTCGATTTTCTCGTAACCAATAATCAAATTTTTCGTTAAAGAACTGAGCGATATTTTTCTAGGTACCGCTTTTATCACAATCCGTTATGCTTCCTACTTCCGTCTTTGTCGATTACGTATATTTATGTGTATTACCATAATCTTATAATAGTTACAAAGTTTAGTTACAATATTTTCACTCTTAAAAAAAAAAAAGAATTTTCTGATATCTTTATTGCTGTCATTAATATTTAACTATAATCGATCATGACAATTAACATACAGATATACTTAAATGACATGCTGCAGAAAATAAATAATTTAGATGTTCAAGTGGTTACGTATCGTATATCAACAGAAAAGTGACACATCTCAAAATAAGCAACATTTAATAGAGCATTTTTTAAATTCTTTCTAAATTTTGACACAACGTTTTATAGTGAATATGATATAACTTCATTTTCTTTCATGTTTAATGACGGATCTAAAACGTAATAGGGCGTGTATCAATATCCTCCTTTCGTCAACGATTTTTTGATCTCGTGTACATTTTAAAAAGGATGATTAATAAACGGCAAGCGTTTAGGGCCGCGGGGTTACTTAGAATTTATTTTACCCGAACTCTCTGCTCTCGGAGACGCTGTCAGCTGACTGAAGGAGACGGCAAATTAACGAGGCCGAGGATATCACTCGTAAAATCCGCGTCCACAAATGCTCGACTGTCGTGTCGTCAAATTGATCCGTTAAAAGAGCACGTTCATTAGAAATTTTCATCAAAAAATGCAAATATAAAAAATATACTAAAAAAACAACCAATAAGAAATGCAGCCCATAAAGGTCGAAGCTGGATCTTTGGTGCTTGAATAATTCGGTGCGAATTTATATTTTTAAACTACGTGCCAAATTCATTTTTCGGTCTTGAAACGCTATACCAACAGAACCGTAGTACTATCACAAATTAAATTGCTAAGCAATTTAATAATTTGATGCTAAAACTGGCTAAAAGGTATCTTAGAAATATCTGAATACTGAAAAAAGGTTTGATAATAATAATAAAGCCTAGATAATAATTGTAGTTATTTAAGCTTTAGTAAAATATTTTTTATCAAATGTGCGATTAATGTATCAAAATTAAATAAACGCTAATTTTACTCTAAATATTTTGCTTTTCTAATAATTACATATTACATAATAAACAGTTAGTTACTATTATGTTTGGCAGTATCTACTAAATATTGCATCAATACGTTAAACAAAATACATTTGGCAGTATTACATTGTTAAATATCAAAGAACAATAGTAACTTAATCTCTTGAGTTAAATAATATGTTATTTTTGACACACTTCCATATGTAACTCAACCAATTTCTGCAGTGAGTTTCACAGTAAACGTCTATATTAATGCATGCACTTAGTAAATAATAAACTAATTTAGAGTAAAAATATATTTTCTAGAATTAAATCGTTCAACTTTATTGTTTCAGTTAAATTAACGACACATTGAGTATTCGCGACCTACAAAAATGATTAAAAATATCTCAAATAAATTTAACAGTGCATCAGATTTTTTTTAAGACACCTACGATATTATTAAACTTGCTTTAGCATATTAATATTATCTTTGACAATCTAACGCAATTACATACGGAAAGACATGACGTACTTTTTCTGTAAATGACATCACGTTCGCATAATCAATGTAATACCAGGATCCCGCAATTACGCGACCTCCGTGTAGTAATTAAACGTCTTGCAATTGATTTCCCAGTATATTGAACGAATCGATTATTACTTTCTTGTCTTAGCCGAAGCGGTGCTTGAGCTCTCGATATTCCTGAAAAACGATTGCGTTTACCGCGATTGATGGGAATTAAAGACCGTGTGTTTTGAGGACTATCTGGATTATCTGGAGCGAGGTCGAGACTGCGGGATGAGAGAGCGATTCCAGAAAAAAAACATTACTCAAACGACAGCGACGACGTGATATTTTCTGCTCTTGTTCTGTCTTCTTGTTCTGTCTCATATGCGCACATTATTCAAAGGTGGCATAATAAAGCACGGGTTTGGCGCGATGTTAATTGAGGAAGCTGCGGGATGAGAGAGCGATTCCAGAAAAAAACATTACTCAAACGACAGCGACGACGTGATATTTCCTGCTCTTGTTCTGTCTTCTTGTTCTGTCTCATATGCGCACATTATTCAAAGGTGGCATAATAAAGCACGGGTTTGGCGCGATGTTAATTGAGGAGGAGACGATTACGGCATATCGCGCGAATAAGACGCTTCGTCAGTCATAATCGTGCGTCATTGAGCTGCATCATACGAAGAATGTCGGTCATCGCGACGGAGAAGCGCAACAGAAAACCGCGATTTTCGCGTCATAAATCCATGTGAAAATCATAAAAATCGCCCGAAACTGGAACAGAGGTACGCAAGCGGACAACGTCGTAAGTTCAAGGTTGAACATCGTCTTTCTTTACGTCGTCCTCTGCTGAACATTTTTATGTTTCCCGTTGTTGGCGTTATGGATCTCGCGTGTCCACGATCCACTCGTAAAAGTCGCGATGGTCAATTCACGATCGAAATCTATTATCAAACGAATTTAACGTAGAAGATTAAATCCACGAATGGTCAATCTTCTAAGGTATTAGAATCTTTCGTTTTATTCGCGGGTGAATTTTATTATTTCTGCTAATGAGATAGAGAGAAACAGAGAGAGAGATATTGATTGATTGATTGAGCTTTTATTTCAATTCTAGGGTAAACCCTCTAAGAACTGTATAACAATGTAGTTTACAATGGGAATAACAATTAAAACAATAACATAAAATAAAAGACTAGATGATAATTATAATAATAGCAGTAATAATAAAAAGAAAATAATAATAATAAAGAATAACAATAAAGATAATAATATAGAAAAAAAATAAAATAAAAGAAAAAGAAGCTGGAGTACCCGACCAACCCTGTCGAATTCTCACACAACACGGCGCCTCAGATGACAGAAGAAAGCATGGCGAAAAGAAGTAAGTAAATCGGTTTCCCTGGTCGCTCTGGGTGTAGAGAGAGAGAGAGAGAGAGAGAGAGAGAGAGAGAGAAAGAAGAAGAAGATGAAGAAGCAGAAGAAAGAAAAGAGAATCATGAGGTAAAAATAGAAGGTCGACGATCGCCATAAAGCGATCCATAGACTGCGATTAATTTCGATCAGAGGAGAAGAAACGAGGCAAATCGGAAGATCTGGAGTACGAAATCCGTGGAGGAGGGAAGAGAAGAGAAGATGTGCTGAGAATGCGGTGATAATATTTAAAAATAGAGAGGACGAAGCTGCGAGACGCGGCGCGACACGCGTGCGCACACATATGAGGGATATAATAATTCCCGAAATTAAACCGCAGTACCGCGTGGAAAGTACTGCTCGCTGGCAAATTCGAAACGTTTCGCAACAGGTGCGGCGGAAATTCGGTACGTCTGCGGCTGAAACTTAAGCCGCGCGTGCTGTATAACACGCCGAGACACTTGTTGCCAACAAGTTGAAAATTTACTGTGTTTTACTATGGGAAAAATGATCTATAGCTTGCTTTGGCAATACTCAATTAATCCTGACAAACTTAGTGGGGTCTGTCAAGGTCCTCTTTAGCGTAGCACAAAAACTTTTAAACGACACGCAAGAAAGGTTCCCTAGAGATCAAATAAGATTTTAAAGAAATGTAATCCATCATTCCTAATCGGTTATATTGTCGTATAATTAAAGGAAATCCTTACACCAACGTGCACGCAATTGGAATATTTTACGTGTCTCAAACACGTAATGTTAGAAAGTAACAAATATTATGTAAAAAAAATACATTAACACAAATTTAACGCTGACACAATTTGTAAGCAAATTGTGTGGAAGCATATTTTTTAAATTAATATTTGTAATAATTATGTGTAATTAATTATATGACAATATATAAAGTTTACATATTTTATTCATTTACTCCAAAATTTAAGTTTTAAAAAATATTATTTTTATGTTATTTATTCATTTATTATAAATTGCGTTATTTTCACATTAAGAAAGATTGAATACCAATTTAACGTAAAATAATACGATCACATATTAAATTAATACGTGAATGTATTAAAAGTTCAACACAAAAATTTTAACAAAAATCGATTTTAATACAATACAAAATGTTTTTTACTGTATAAGCATAATTCTTATATACAATCAGACTAGTGCGGATAAACTCTGTGTAATGATAAAACTATACATAAACGAAACTTACTGAAAGTGTTATTTAGCAATTCAACATCGGCAAAACATTAATGAGGGACATAATGAGAACGTGAGAACTATTTATCAATCGGTCGACCGAATAATATAAACCTGAACATAAGAGCATAATTAGTTCTTACGCGATGCAAAATAGTGTGTAAGAATGTAATTAGTGCTTTGCGTGTTATAAAGATCACTTGCATCGAATGGAAAACGATGTGTCGTGTTGCACGTATTGATTTCCATTGATTTCTACAATGTGTAAATGCTCAAGGCAAATTTTTATATATTCGATGTATACAAGCATGCTTTATTAACTAAACGCGCCAGTTTTTGTTGTAATAAACGGTCGAGCGCCGAGATAATTAACGACTTGCTGTTGGATAACATTCTAAAAAACCGCGAGTGTTCCAACCTGCGAAATACACGCAACCAACTTTCGTAAAAATTAAGAAATATATTTATGATATAAACAATTTTTTTTTAAGACTTTATCGCACGAGATCTGGCCGTACTAAAATTGAATTTTGCAGAACAAATTAATTTTATTATTTAATATTTGTGTATTTGTAACAAAAATGTATTACATTAAACATTCTAGAAAAATTCTTTGTACTTTTATATAAGATTTGATTTCGTTTAAATCAAATTTTTTGTGAATTCGGTTTATAGATTATTTAATTAATATTTATTGTATATATTTTTGAAGAAAATATTTTATCATTTCATACGGTATAGAAAATTCTTTGTATTTGTACGTATTACGAAAAAAGGAAGCATCGACTACAAGCGTTGCGCCACGTGAAGGGATAAACGCGACCGCAGTAAACGAGTAATGGAATTTTCTAAAGTCAGCCATTTAAAAGGGCGCCGTGAAACTGCACTCTACGACGTCGCGCTCGGCGATTGAATGAGCTAATCGGACAACGATTTCTACGAATCTGTTACATTGTAACGATCGCGAGGAGCGGTGCACTTCCGCGAGCGCCGTTTGCACCTCCTTTCCCACAGGAATCGCTCGCGCATAAAAAGCCAAACGACGGAATAATTGCTGGGTCGTTAATTCCCACCCGTAACACACTTAGCAATAAAATCATTTGCACCCAACCGGCCGGGCCCGTCCGTTTATTATGATCCGTAGAAGTCGCTTTCTCTCTCCACCTCCGCCGTGACTTTCGGCCGTATACCGAGTTCATCGGTTTTTGCCGGATCGCCTGGCATCACGTTTCTTCAAACAGCGATCGCTTTCGTGACTTTCGATCGTTCGATTCCATAACACCTCTTACGTCCGAGATCTTCCGAGTGTCGCTAGAAAAAAAGCTCTCGAAGAAAATGAGGTCGCTATTTTGGGTTTCTGTCAGGCTACGTGTAAAAATGAATTACACGTGTGTGTACGTACGTTATTCAAAACTTTAAAATGCTCAGAAATATCTCGTCGAGACTCAGTTATAAAGAGTATATTTAATAAATGATGCCAAATCTATTAATTATACGAATCTTCTTCGTCTGATCTTTAATGCGGGCAGACAAATATTGAAAATATTTCGCGCACACGCATTTAAGAATCTCGTGTAATTAATAAATCGATTACCAAGGTACGAATGTAGATATGTAATTACTGTACTTAATTACGAGAAAAACTCTTGTTGTATTTTTATCAGAGTATTACTTTTTGCACAATAACACGTTTGACGCTGATGTCCGTTAACCGAATTCACGAAGAAATTTCAGCTCCGGAATTCGTCGTGAACTAATTATTAATAACTTAAGCACGACCGGCATTCGCAGGAGTCGTTAACACAGTGAGCGATCGCTCACGTTTCGCTCCGTGAAAAAGTCCGGTCCCGTTATTCATGGCGACGTGATCAAAACGAGTCGCGTTGAGCAGTACCAATTAATTTTTCAGTAGTAAATTTTGTGTCGTTTTTAAACGCCATCGTCGTCGAAGCGGCAATTCCAACTTACGCTATTTCTAAGCGTGAGTATTGATGATGCGTAAAGGCCGAACATATTCATTTGACATATACATTTATCAGCATTAAAACGAAATAATTTATCATCCAACTTCTTTAATCACTTTTGTCTTTCTCCGTTTTTTCAATATATTCAAGACATTATAAAACGCTAAAATGCTTATTCGTATAGATATTTGAAATAAGAATTGTTATAAATATGTATATCTTATAAAAATGTTAATACATAAAATAAATAATAAATACTGATTTTTTTTTGTAATCGGACGCCTAAATTCATCGCTGTCGCGACGCGACGTAATTTTTCAGCTTTAGAATTATATATAATAGTATATAACGATTATATCCTGCTTTGAGAAGCATCCGCGGCAATTATACTATTGTACAAATGAACGCGTGAGTGCACTATTAGCACCTATTACATAATCATTACAACAATGCCGTGGTAGTTCGATGACGCAGTCGATTCCGCGAGACTTAATTCGCTAAGTGACGCGTATTCGAAAACTCAAGTTTATTAGTGCACACCGCGATAATTTATTATTCTTCCCTTCGGAATTACGCAACGGCCGGGCAAGCAACCGAGCCTCGTGAAAACGTCTCTGCCGGACGTGCGTACTTTAATTAAACGCCGCTTCCGGTCTGTCATTAACTCGCTCGCTTACCGACCGACGACGATTAGAGCGCGACGTTCGCGCGAGTACACGCAATGTTGCCAGATTCGATTGTTCTTTTTTTACATAAGCATATTTTGAGAAATTTATTATTCAAGGAATCTTAGAAAGTTGTCTATGTGTTCAAAACTTTTGTACGGCAAATAGTAGTCTGCTTTCGTTGATCACGGCCGCTTTACGACTCAACATAACTTTTCTTCAGTTCGCTGAATTTGGAGGAACTTTAATAAATTTTGTATTTCATGAAAAATAACAATGTCTGATGTGCAAAACGTGGAAAGAGTCGCAATGTGATTTTTCATCGACCGAATTTGCCATTGTATAACGCGGTGCTTTATTTCTACGCGTTGTTTATTTCTACATTATGCGCAAATTATTCTAGATGGTCTTTACAGCAGTTAATGCACTATGGACAGTTTCTGGCAACCACTGCGTGACACTATTGCCAACGCCACGTTGGCACGGAATACGCCGTTCGCGCTGTTCATTCAGAGCGAGGATGATAAGCAGAATTGGCAACAGTAAAAAAAAGAAACTTCTTACATTGCTCGAGTAAAGTCATTGTTAATACGATTTTGCCAGTAAAGCTACAGTTTTTTTGAACGGGATGAATAAAGAACAGAGATATACTTAACATTTTTATTTTGTCATGTAAGGTCTTGTCTTTCATTGCCTCAAAATGTGCAACATTGCGGTTTTTCTTTTATATTTACCGATTTATTTTCGTGTCAATCGTACAGTCATCGAGTTTATGAGTGCTGCACCCATCACTTTGCGAGTCATTAATAACTGTCGATGTAAACGTTAATTTCAGCAGCGTTTACCGTCGACGGAACTCCGCTGCGTCTTAAATTGTTTATTCCTTCATTTCGAGAGGGAAACAGCGCATTGCGCGATATTGTCCTAATTATAGCGTTGCGATCAATGAAAAGAAGTATCAGGCACTTTTTCGTGCAAAAATGTGTTTTGTTCTCGTGGTTAGTTTTCACGAATTCCTTGGATTAGTCAGCTAAATTGGAGTGACTTCAATTTGTGATTCATTGCTATCTTGATAATTTTGTCTTGAATTTTCTCATTTAATTAAAATGTGTTTCGAAAGAATGAGTTTCGCAGAATTTAAGTTTGGACTAAAATTGAATCCGACATTTGGTTCAATTAATTCGTTTTAACGTGATTCGTTCTCCTCTTTTCGCTGATATTTTTAAAAGTAGAAAAGTCATATATGTATCTTCGAAATATTGTACCGTGTGTTTGATTTGTGTATTAATTATTGAATTTATTAAACGCTCCGTGAAAGTTCCGTGACTTAGAAATACATCGTATTTATCCTGTGCCAATGCTCACCTCAGAAGGAGAGTATCGCGAAAATATCGAAATCCCAAGAGGAAAGGGCGACATGCTAGAGACACGAAATCCAGCTTGATCCAAGTTGCGACAGTCTTTAAATGCCCGTTACACTTCTCTCACAGTCGGAGTTTCTCGTTACTTCTTCGAAGCAGGCATCACCTTTTTACTTTTCTCTTCCCTCTGATTTTCACTAAGTTCACTGAGGTTCACCGTCATTGCGGTCTTTGACGTATCATCGTCTCGATTAATTTTGGAAAACGCGCATTTGGCGACGTGTCGTCTCCCGCGTTCTTTCTCTCCGCAAGAAGTTCCTAACGTTCGCAAAACGTTTGCAATCTCAATCCGGTAGTCACGTGGACTAGTGTCAATATCTCGCGAACGTCGCGAAATACTTGTAAAATTTCTGTTTCGAACGCGCTCGACAATAATCACCAGCAAATCGTTTCCACGCTCAACGGACGCTAATGATGAAAATTAATAATATAATTAATCGCATTTCACCGCGCAATTTCTATGCAATTGAGATGCGTGCACACCGTCGTTTCAACTTCGCGATATCCGCGACGAGTTTCTTGCGCGCGTTTATTTCAACACCGTACGATCGTTTTGGCGAGTATCGGCGATCACAGAATGGGAATTGGACTCGAGGTAAACGGCTCGTTCATGAAACGCGTACCCGAGTCTCATTCCTCGATCCTCGATTACCCTCACCGGATTGATCTTCCATCTTCACCGAAAACTCGTGGTGCGAGTTCGCTTCCGGCTCAGTCAAAAAGTCAATGCGCGCTTCTTGGGGCTTCGGCTTGAAAGGTCAAACTCGGTGAGAAGAACGGCGTGCGCAACGTTGCCCTAGGTCGCGATCGATCACTCACGTGGCGAGTACGACCACGTCAACGTGTCGGTCTCCTTGGACCGTGTAAGAAATTAAGTAAATCGATGGCAAAGCCGGAGAGCGTCAACCCGCGTTACATTTGCGCTCTCCGTTTCAACATGAAACTTTTAAACTCGATCGAAAAGCGCCGACTGATAAACGTCCTTTTGCAGTTAACTATCTGTGTACACGAATAATATATAAGTATTCTAAGCTGGAATACAGTAAAGGGGGAAGGAGTATGAGAACAGTTTGATTTGGTCTCTCGGAACGTGCAAATGCCCGAGACGACTTTTAATAATCCTTGGGATTAGCCAACGTATCAAAGTCTTTTAAAGACACAACTCCGCCTCTCTATCACGAACGTGACTCGGCAAGTAAACGAAGTCACGTGAGTTTGACGATATGTTCATAAGTTCCTTTCCCGATCACACAATCTCTGTTAATTCCATTTCAATAGAAACTTTGTAAGCTCCTCATTAATATGATTTTTGTCTTCCAAACATTATAGGAAGTAAAGACTTCAGGCTGCTCCAAGATGACCTCCCGCCTGAATTGTGAAACATGTAGAGCAATGCGTTACTCCTCATCTGAAAGTCTCCTCAAGCGATCTCATCGCGTTCTTGAAGCTCGGGCGCGTTTGGTACCACACACCAGGACGTGAGCCAGGATCACGGTTGCTTATCGCGACACGCGAATCTGAATTGTGAAACATGTAGAGCAATGCGTTACTCCTCATCTGAAGGTCTCCTCAAGCGATCTCATCGCGTTCTTGAAGCTCGGGCGCGTTTGGTACCACACACACCAGGACGTGAGCCAGGATCACGGTTGCTTATCGCGACACGTGACGTCTCTCTTCGGTCACACAGAGACAACAGCTGCCGATCGAAATTGCACGACCCCCAGACCTCTTTTTGTCCCAATGCGGAAGGAAGTTGGTTGAGTCCTCGAAAAAGTCGGGATTTCGCGCGCGCTGTGCCTCGCGATGCTGCACTCGACTCACGTGGCGACCCGGTCTGAACCCTGTCGGCGGTGACCACTTCCTCGGATAGTCGACCAATCGGCTGCGCGCCAGGACGCCTCGAGCTACGATCGTGGGTCCTCGTCCGCGGTCGGTCGCGCTCGGTAGCTGTTCCTCTTCGTCGCACTCACGCGTTTGTCACGCGCGTGTATGCGCGTACATGTGCCGCGTGGTCGGCGACGGTGGCTGAACACCAACGTTCGTAACCACTTTCTGAACTGGTCTCAGGCAGCCGCGGGGACAGATCGCGGCGACGCCTACGACCAGGACGATGTGGACGTCCAGGACTGACCGTGGTAGTCCTGGTAGTCCTGGTACCGCTTCCACCGATCTTCCGTACGCATGAAAACACGCGCTGTCTCGCATCGAGCGTGCGCCTCGTCCAGCGTCCGACACGATACTACCTCTCTCCCCTTCCTCTCTGTCTTTCTCGCTCTCCCTACGCCCCCTCCATTGCCTCCACCATTCGCTCCGTCTCCCTCTGGTCGCGATCACCCGCGCGCGGTAGGGAGGATGTGGGGAGAACTACTCTCTGGTAGCCGCTCATTAAACGCCGCGGTGACGTCAGGAGCAACGATACTATCGAAATCCGCGAGAGAGAAAGAGAGACGGCATCTATTCGCGCCTCTCGCTGCGTAATTGATCCCAGCATGCGCGATCATGATTGATGAATAGATAGCCGAAGCTTAGGTTTGAAAATTTAACGAATTCGCGTCAGGAAAGGTACGGAAGGAGATACCTTCGCACGCAATGAAACGGATTCACTATACTGCAATGAAGTTCCAAAGAACATTTTTTCTTTATTTTCTGTTAATTATCAAATATAATGGCAGCAATTGTTATTTAGTGATTTAGTCGCTTTATGCGACTATGCACAATAATGTCACGAATAAGCGCAAGTTATTTTTGCTTAAATTACGTACTAATCTCAATTTCACGCCTGATTATCGATTGTACTCTTCAATGTCTGTTATGTTTGGCACGTCACTTGTTTTGTACGGGAATAAAATTAGATCAAATTAAAGCACTTCATGATATCCATTTTGATGCAGTGTTTCCGATGGAAAGGAAGGCTTGTAATTGATAGAGAAATCTCTGCTCGAGCGTTGTTCATATAGACATCTCTGTCGCTTGTCCTCCTGTCATTGAACATCTCGTATTTTTCTTTCGCACGTATCTGTTTACGATTATTAGCGTACAGTCTCTGTCAAAAAGTTATCTCTCTAGATAATCATTTCAGCATCGTATGCACTCATAAAACAAACGTTTCGGTGACGTCAAGAATCCTGGTCCGTGTGACATAATTCACACAGCAAACAATCTAATTGACATAGTTATACAGCAGAACTTTGTAACAGTCGCTATTGATCATCCGAGAACCAGCAAAGTGGAAGGAAAAGTCATTGATTGCTTATGCGTTCTGAGATCAAGCACAAAAGTCCGTGAAAGAACAAAGTAGTTCGCACAATTTGTAGAATCTCTCGTTAAACGGGAGAACTTTACCGCGCTGTGAAACATTAATCGAATTTTCGAAACAAGAAAGAGTCCCAGAAATATTTGAAATCCAAGAGCAGCAAGTAAACATTCCTTGATGGAATTATTGCAATCTTTTGCTAAGATTTCTGTCATCCTCCTTCGTACCTCTTCTGATTCGTTAAATTCTCAAAAAAGAAGTTTAAGCTTCAAACACTTATTCATCAATCATATTCACGTACGCTGAAATCGATTAACATCAAAGGGACGTTATCGTCACATCAAGACATTCTCCAGATAATTCTAAATGCCTTTTCAGAATCTTGAAGTATATTTTTATCGAAATAAAAATCGAAAGAAATTGCTTAAAGAAATAATAAAACGTTCGCGTGTATAATTTCGATGCTGTGAGGTCTAACGCGAAAGAGGCCTGATGTACGCTTATAAAATCGTATGGGCGACATTAGCGATAGGAAGTGCAATTTTAATTCGCGAGAGAAACGTCAGGGAAGAACCCGATTGTGGCGCGAGCGGATGGTGAGGATGTCGCCATGGGTGGTCCGTCTAAAACGTCCGTAGCTACTTGGAAATGGATTTTGCCGCGCTCGCGACGTCCACCGCTATTTAAAGATGAGGTGTACAAGCCGAGGCTGTATTCTTTTTCTCTCCTGCCGCGGTGCTTGTCCGTCTCCCTTCAGCACGTGACTTCGGTCGGTGGAAAACGCCGTGAGTGCAAAGACACCTTTCACGCGATACCATCGTCGGCGGTAATCACCGGGGCGAAAGGTCCCGGCACTTAAGACTCGGAGGTTTCGTCTTCGGGTTTTGTAATGAGAGGCGCGGCGACGTCGTGTATTTATTTTCAATAAACGCACTGACGTCCGGCGCGGATCGAAACGAGTTAGACCTTCGAGGCGCGTGAATGTAGATGTTAACGATGAGCAGTTTCAGTCTCTCTTTCTCTCTTGGTCACGATTAGGGATAATATTATTATTGTCAAGCGTCGCCGCGGAGAAGAATCGACGAGTGGAAACGTGACTCTGCCAGCCGGACACGACATTTTCTTTATCCACTCAAATTTGTGAACTTCGCCACGCAGACACATGCTCGTCGAGCTTATCTCACTATCCATTTGTAAGCGCGAAGTGCACTCACAGCTGAAACCTCGGCTTTGTGAATGACTTTCTTTATGGATCAAGTTCGATTATCTGTGTTGATGTGTGCTTTATGCAACAGGATCGATTGTACTAACGATATCTTTTATGCAAGATAAGAGGTTATTTCTAAAGCAAGATGACACATACTATGATACCAGTAACATTTATTCGCATTGTATTTTTAAATTACAAGCATGCATGTGTTAATATTTAAATATACCAAGTGCATGAAGCTATCCATTTAAATTACGAAGATATTTATTCTAAGAAAGAGCAATAATTTCATATTTTTAAAAGGTAATTTGATATTCCTTATTCTTGGCTTCGATCGTCATCGAGAATCCATTCGAACTGAAGGTAATCGATATCTACAGTCAAAGAATTTTCGTTAATCAAATTTGGCAGCAGCCAAAGTAACATAAAAGCAACATTTATAGGAGCTTACGTTAATGTGACGTAAGCACACTCGATGTCCAGGCAAGCTAACATTGCATTAATATAATAATACGTACATTGAAAAAAATTGTTCATTTCACTAAATTAATTTAATTCATCTTTATTTTTTTTTTTTTTATAAAAGAGTAAGTATTTAAATAAAATATAATATATTTGACTTAAATACATATATTTTTCATCGAAAAAAATTAAGACAACCAACATCTTTTTGATGGAAATCTGAATTTGTTCACCCAAGGTATGAGGCACAAAAGAATTTTGTTAATTAAGGATGTGGACGTCATGTAGGTTTTTTGCTTGCAACATATAATTTTAAATTTTAAAATAAAGTATTACCGATGAAGACTAAAATCGGAGCCAAAATGAGCGTCATATTTTTTTCATTTTTATGATTTTATGTAATTGTCGAAATTAAATTTTATTAAAGTAAATACGCATCGTCTTTTGCGTAGATTCCTATCACCCCAAAACTTTGTTTTTATTATATTTTTGAAGACAACTAAATTAATTTAGCCAAATAAACAATTCTTTTTTTCTCAGTGTAACGGATATCGTAGCACGGTTTTCGTGGCGTTATGTTGGACGGAGATACAACGCGCTTTCACCGGAAAGTATTATCAATGAGTTCACGTCTAAAGGCGGAACGTGTGTGCGCGCGGCTCGAAATATCCGGCGCCCGCGGCGCTAAAGTTCGCGGTCCATGCGAGTTGACGCGATAATTATTGCGGATTACCCGCCTACCTGCCGCAATCTATACTTAATTGGCGGATAATCGTTTAAATGAGTGAGGTATTCTCAACGGGACGAGCAGCGCGGCAAGTTCGGATTAAAGTGGGTCGACCAATATCTATGGAGATACGGGATTAGAAAAACGCTGAAATTATTCGTAATGTTTCTCTCGTTGGCACATCGAACCGCGTGCGGCGTTCGCGGTTTCATGGTGAACCATATGCTACGACAGGAAATTATCTATGAGCCGGCTTCCACATGCAAGCAGTTGCCGTACGAAAATAGCTGACGTTTTCCTCCGAGACGCGCTGAATTTCAGAAACAATCGTAAAATAGCAGTAGACGTGAATTCAAATTGTCACTTAATATCGGAGTAAGATATAAATGTAAAATATTCAAAAAATTATGAAAAAATTAATAGTATTGATCGTGTAGTACAATGAATAATTGTATGAAATAAGAGGCTTAAAAAACAGATACAAGTTCATATTAAAATATATTAAACATTATAGATTAAAGATATATGTGTCACAAAATATTATTCAAAATTGAAAATTTCGTAGATTGTTCTACACAGAAAAATATCATTAGAATTTGTGTATAGCATGTATCTTTTTGTGTATATTATTACATTTAAGTATCTGTGTAAATTATGAGTACAATTCTGTTATTTACTTAAAAGTTATTTAATTTTTTTGGTAGTGTTGATTCTTATATAAAATCGCGTTTTGTAATATTTATTTCTAAAATTTAATTAGCATTATAAAATAAAATATAAATTCTTTTATATATACTAATAACACTACAATAAAGATTCGTGCAAACGTTCGTGGATCTTTCTCGTTTAAAAGTTATTTACGTAAAACTGCAGTAAAATATGATAAATGCATTGCATGAGCCATTGTAAGCCAAATTATTTGCTGTTTTATTTTTCGCAGTTATTTTCAAGATGTATTTATGATCGAACTTTTTTAACTGATATTATTGTTTAGAAGAAAAAAAAACATTTTTTAATAGAAATAATTATAGTCTAATAAAAATAGCGTGAAATATCGATTACTATCTTTTTAAATCACATCTTTATAAAAAAAAACGTAAATTCGACAAATCCAGTCGCGTAAAACTTCAGTAAGCTGCAACATACGAATACCTAGTATAGCGCGATGCTTCAATTACTTATAAAAGATCCCACGAGAAATCGTTCCGCTTACTGACGCTTCCAAACATAGCAGGACTACGGCTAGAGCGGAGGTGAGCTCCGATGCTGGCAAATGCTCGAAAGTTTAACAATCGCTTCTTGTCAATTAGCATCACACGGCACGGCGTGATTTATCGCAGAACCGGTTGGAGCTATTGGACGCTTTACGTTGTGTCTTACGCGGTTATTTCGAACATACGCGGTGCCGGCACTTACATTACAAAAGCGGACCGATTAATTAAAGTCGAAACATCCGCGCCTCGAAATAGAGAACCCCGAGACGCCCGCGTCCCAAATACGCTCGTACGCGTTCCGGTTATCGCCGCAGTAATTATTTCGGATAAATTGTGCACCACCTACGCGCCGGCAGGCGCAACGATCCACGCAACTCGCACCACAGTCGAAGCGCGGAACATTTGTGACTCGAAATAGCACACACCCGCACGCACGTATCGCTCTCGGTACACGCTATACTTCTCATTGTTTTACTTCATAGACTGCAAGGTCGACCGCAGTGTACAGGATATCCTTTGACCAACAAAGACATTTTTTCGTAAAGACGCTTCGACGAAATTAAGATAACGACACTTATCCAAATTACAATGAAAAGTAAGAATGCGATGCATTCTTGAGAAGATCATTGAAATTATTTCTTCACAGTCTATTTAGACGTTATGATATGGCTATTGGTCAATAGTGTTATCATAAAAGCTGCATTTCAGTTTTGCAGGTAAACAGTTTTGCCAATTATGTACTCTTTATCTAAGTTTGAGTATGTTGGTATTAATTTGGTAATTTCAGTCTTGTTTGGAGGCCTTGAATGTGACTTACAAATGAACTAAATTTGGTAATGAAATGTGTACAAGTATCTAATATGTAAAGTTATACATACTAATTCGTAGTGCTCCTTACTGATATATTCCTATTCCATAACTGCAACTTTTTCCTTTTTCTTCAGTTTTTTTTGCAAGTTACGTTCGTTCTGTATACCAAAAGAAGTTCTATCTATAATATATAATTGATACTACGCTATAGCTAATAAACTTGTACCAAAAATACTTGTGTCACATGAATATGAATAAAATGATACACCATAACTCCTTCCTTCTACTAATATTTCATTAATTTTTCTGAGACTTCAAAGTATCGTTTAAAAAAATTAACAAAAACTTATCGATAATCTCGTAAAATATTTCGAATTCAAAAGTATCGAGGAAACTCTTCGGGCTTCGATCCTCCGTGAGCTCATCTCTCTTCCTTTCCCTTCCACCTGATGTCATTAGCACATTTGCGTTCCCGCTAGAGACGTCTTGCCGCTCCAAGATAGCTTCAAGATGCGAAGGGAAAACGGTAAAATGTGTTTACTCAAGTGTTCATTAGTACTCGCGGCATAGGCGACTATTTGGCGGGCTCAACTATAATTAGTTAACGACATCCACCGGCATCTTGAGGTAAACCCCCACTTTAGCTGACGTCAATTCGGGTCGCGCTCAATTCACGGAGGAAATGATTATCATATAGAATTGCGAGCGAGATATTTCCCGAGACGGATGGATCGGGAGGTCTAAGAAGGACGATTAACGATCATCATTAGCCGGCGGAAGAGCAGGGTGGAAGGATAAAAAGAAACGATAGGGAAGAGCGAAATACGGTAGCGGGGATTGAGGCTGTTTCGCTGGCAAGTAATTTGATCGAATGGGTCGAATTAGCGACAGAGCGAAAACTCGTCTAAGGAGCGCACGTAGGAGGAGAGATGATGCCCACTCTCTCTCTCTCTCTTTTTCTCTCTTTCCACCCATACGCTATAAACGCACAGCTCAGAATTAGCGTGGCCGGCACATGCTAAACATTCAATAAAGCGCTCGAAAGCTGTCCGGAATAATCGTAATCATAAATAATCAGGACCTAAATATACGTCGGAGCTCGCAGTAATGCGTTTGCAAAACCTCTCTCTCTCTCTCTCTCTCTCTCTCTCTTCTTTCTCGAGTACCAACTGCCGTCCGCGAACCGTTAACGCGTATGGAAATCGGCTGCCGGGTGATCGCCCGTTTCCTCTCCTTTTTCGTTCCTTTTTTCCCTCATCCTTTCCTGCGTTTCTGTTTCCGCGCGCTTTTCCCTGACGTCGCTCCCGCGCCGCACCTCTCGCAGAAAAAAAAGATAATGGCCCGCCGTGCGCATTTTGCGTAATGAATCGGCCGTCATTAGCATATAGATGCCACGGTTAGGCCGGATAACCGGATGACGAAGCGACGACTGGGATGGAAATGTATCGGGTTACAAACGCGCATTACGAATTACCGTCGCCGTGATCGATTCAAAATTAAGCTACGAGACGGAAGGCAGATGTCGGGACACCTGACTCTTTTTAAATCACGTCTTCAAATACGCCGTAATCTCTGTAATCTGAATTAATTAACACGATAGTAGACAAAATCTAAATATCTTTTGATATTCCATTATAGATACACCAAATATTGATTCAATAAAAATATATTTATATTTTTTAGGGGTGATGCATAGCTCTTTGTAGAAGTAATCAATTCATAATCGGCAATTTAGGGATAGATTTATCGCGTATATATATGCCTCATAAGTGTTGGTTTAAAATTAATAAAGCTTTCAGACAAAAAGTGTGATGTGTATTTAACACTGCAAATACTTTGTTGATTAATTAGAAAAAAGAATTTTATGAATTAACCAACCAAAGAATGCTTCAAAGCATTTGTAACTTTAAAAATAGATCGAATCCAAAATTACAAAGTGACAATTGTAACCTAATATATACATATTCATTATGTTCGGTAATATTTATGTCTCTCGTAATTTACGTAGGATTTTTATTTCAATGAATACTTACAATTTATGTCGGTACAAGATTAAGAGTGTTGAAGTTATCGTAAAAGGCTACCAATGTAGGTATTTAAAAAATAGGATTTCCATTTAAAAAATGAAGTTTATCTTTATGTCGTCCCCACTTAGAGTTAAATTTCTTTTTATTAAAATGTATCTCCCACGGGAACATAATAAAAAAAAAACCGGATTTCGATATCTCATTTGTTCTTGAGATAAGTTAATGAAAACGGAACATCCTGTCATACATAACAGTTCGCCACGTGTAACTTGTGACATTCGAACGTATTTCTAGATTTTACAGATTTTAATAGTCGTAAAATTAAAGGGAACATAAACTTTCGGAAATAATAAAAGAAAGTGTTAATTGTCATGATCTGTTGTGATTACCCGTCAGTACTCGTAATAAGCAGGTATACAACCAAGAAGACTTCAAACGTAAACAGACTACCGTAATAAATTCAATACAGTAACCTTTTAAAAAAGTGTCAGGAACGGCGCTATGCGTGTGGTTAACGACAGCTCTTGTCGCATTGATGCTCCAAGTTGCTGAGAACAAAATGTACGATTAAGTAAGCGTGTTCACGATCATCATTAGTGTGCAATAATGATTAATGGTTAGGTTTAGCGTATACCTCTCAGTGTAACGCAACGTCGGAGTACCTCGTGCACAAACGGACATATGGTCGGCTGGCTCGACCGATTAGACACATTTGCATCACAATACCCAAGTCTGCCCACCGCACAGGCCACGGTCCGCTCAATTCTCTCTTCTCTGTCTTTCGCCCGACCTGCGCCTTTCTCCTCGTTTTATTACACGTGTGTAGTACAGGGCGTAGTCTATGCCGATATAATGGCACTTAGCCAAGAGAGAAAGAGAGATAAAGCGAACAAGAGACAGAAAAGCGGGAGCGCGAGAAAAAAATGTTGCAGCTTTCGCAAGTAGCATGGGAGAGTTCCTTTGTTTACGAGGCTCTTTAAACCGAGAGCAACGGGGAACGTGAGATCCTCAAACGTTCGAGTAGTTCTTGTCATCAAAGCGACAATCATGCCTAAATGGTGTCGTGCGGGTAGCCAGTTATGAGTATCGACGCACCCCAAAGTCAAGGCGTTCGCGATGAAACTGGCGGTAGCCATAAACGACTGAATGCAGATTGTACATACGATAAATGAAAAGAAATGTCTCTACAGTCTTGTAGAATTATGTTCTCTATTATATACATGTTACTTTTATTTATTGATTGAAAATTGATGGTGATATTTATCGTCGTTATTTAAGATATCTATTTTATCGACCAAGCGCGATTCACACATATACGATTCACGAAACATCACACGTTATTATAATTCATACAGTTACATCAATATCACACGCACACATACGCAAAAAAATTCTTTTTTTTTTTGGCTTTTAATCTTACAAGGGAACCAATGAAAGTTCCCTCCCGATTTTTATGAGCTTTAAATATATTGTTTTCTAAACAAAAATAAGGGATACATATTTTTTTTACAAGGGCCAATCGCATTTTAAGTGCAACCCTTTGAAAAAAATCAGTTGTACCATATTTCGAAGCTATAAAAGATAAAAAAAAGTTTAAAATAAAAGATGAATAGTTTTAAGAGTACTTAATAATTATTATAATTTCTGTGTGGATTTAACATCTCTGATGTGGATTTAAAATCCATGGTGTTAAATCCACATCAACATAAATCCCAACATAGTGAGAATTATATAGACATCGTTATTTGTCAGAGTGTATCAGTACATAAGCTATCAACAGGGTTTTCCAGTAACTGCAAATTGATTGACAATTATCGAAATTACCGAGATATTCCTATCTAGACAAAAACTTTAATTAGGCATTACAACAAGATTACGAAACTCGCTCTATATTATCTGCAGCCCTGGAATTTCATGAGCGACTACGCGCGCGCGGGCTGCAGTTTTTCAGAAATTACACGTCCGGTCACGCTATGGTTATTCTGATCACCGAGCATTATCTAACGCGTGTCCGCATTGCGTCAATGACTCCATCATTCTAGCAGGCTGAAATTCTTATAATTACGTAAGTGAATGTGTTGCGGTTAATTACCAAGGCTGCGTTCCCTTTTTGTGCGAATGTATCAGTATAATGATCGCTTTGATGTATGACGATAATTTAAAAAATACTGGAAATAATGACAAGTCCGCGAGCCATGATAACAATAAGACCTAATCACGCGATTGGAACGTCGTGATTTGTGTTCTGTGCAAACGTAAACGCAAGAAATCGGTACGACGAGTCACGTGATGTATGTCAATGTTAAGAAATGTGCTACTATAAAGGTGCTACTATAAATCTAAATTTTAAAAGCAACATAAAAATTATTTAAAAAAACATATTTTTATATACAGATTATAATCAAAATTTCCTTAAAGATATTCGCATATTCAAAGGGGTGCTGAACAGTTTACAATTAGTGATAGAGTTGTTACCCATACACATAAAGTTTACTGTCTTTTTCTCTATAGAATACATGAATACACAAATAATTTATATAAATATAATAAAAACTGTCCACATAAATTTTAGCGCCACGGAGCTTTGAATATCCTTATCGTTCGGTTATTACCAATTTACAAATTTGGTACGTCAAAATTTAAAGAAAATTATCCAAATTGCCTTTTATTCAGTAGATTCTCTGGACTACAAAACATTAAAATGATTTCGAAAATATTTGTTATTTAATAGTAAAATCTTTAAATGATGATACAGACGACTTACCGATATCAGCGACCAAATACTTTGCAATCAAATGAGTAATTAATTGTGTAAAATAATAGCTTTGATAGGTTTCGATATCGATGTTGTTTATAAGCTGCATTAATTTTTGTGCCACATATTTAGAATGAATTAGAGAGCAAATGCACTCGTCTCATTTGCAGGATCGACCTAATATCACTAATAAGATTAACCTAATATCACTAACAAAACTCATCACTTGATTATATATGTAATGGATAAAGGTGGCATGGCGGTGTACAAGATACATCGCTTTTTTCTCTATTTCGGTGCCGCAATTTAACACGATTAGTCGTGCACGGTTGATCCGATTCGAACAAATGAGAACACGAGTCAATATCACGCGACCAGAAGCGGCGTGTCTAATGAAGACAAGATAAGAATTACGCGGAGCATCGACCATTCGTTTATATCATTTATCGGAAGTCGATTCGACAAATTCTATAATTGCCAAGTAACATACTCATCCTTAAATATCAGCTATTTATATTTCTGCTCTAACAATACCAAAATTAAAATTTCATTTTGAAAGCCTTGATTTAGATGAAGAACATTTCGTTGAGCAAACAAGAGTTTATAATTATATGTGATTTATTGTTATAATTTATGTATTTTCCAGCATCAATTCATGTATTGTCAGTTGTTTCTAATAAAAAATCTTAATGTACTATTTAAGAACAACGGGAGGGGGGGGGGGGACAACAACAATTAACAAATACAATACTAACTGCAACAATAAACAAGATACAGGGAAAGGTATTTAGAGAGTTGCTGATTATATTAAATAAACTTGTTCGAATCGTATGTGTATATATATATGTGTGTGCGTATGCTTTCTTGTATTGCGTAAAACAATACAGACAATACAATACTAACAACAACAACGACCATAATGCTAATTACAATAAACAAAATACAGGGAAAGATATTTGAAGAGTTACTGATTATACTAAATAAACTTGGTCGCTTGTGTGTATGTGTGTGTGGTGCGCGCGCATATTTTCTTGTAAGATCAATTTAGCCCAAAACTCTCTTCCCTAAGTTAGTCACAAGTCGACACGTAGGTCTGTCCAGACTACCCAGAAGTCACTCCACCGTCGTCGGCATCGATTACACTAGTCTATAAAAGTGACGACGGAAACGTTCCATTCCCTCTTACCACGCGAGGAAGAAATCGTTCGAGGAGGGCAGGCCGCGCCGCCGCCGGTCGGCCGACCGATACCTCGAGTTAGAAATTAATTAGAAAAGTGCGGAGAGAAGAACGGTAAGCTGCGGGGACGCGCGGGGCAGTCAGGCAATCAACGAACAGATGAATTAATGGCTGCGCCAACTACCCCTTCGAGATACCCTTCTGGATACGTTTCCACCCGAGAAGTAGATTCTTATAAGCATCGCCGGCCACCGTACGGCGATCGACGTTTCTATCCCTTCGGTCTATCACACATTATATACATACATATACACACACATATAGAGAGAGACGTATAGTTGCGCACATACACAAATCCATTGGCATTATCACCCTTGCTGGGAGCGGGATGCAACATCCCCGAATCTATCGGGCCGATTTTCTGCTCGGCAAGTTCTTTCTCTCGCCGGTAAAAACATTGGCGGTTGTAGAAGCGGGACGAGCATGACGTACTCGGCCAAGTACGAGATGATTAAAGTGCTACGCTCGATGGGAAAAAACTGGAAGTCGTGCTGCATGTATGGTCGCAACGGCACATTCGGTTATTTTCTTGATTATCCGTCAGCGGATAGTTCTGTGCTTGCACACGAAATACTCTTCCACGAAAAAACGCATTCTACGTTTGCGGATTACGAGGAAACTGAAGAAAAAATAACGATGTTACATTTCTAATTAACGCCAAGATAAACAGTAATTACAATGAGAAAGCAAATATTATTTGATTAACAATTTAGAATTCACGCATATAAACATTCAATAATAGGGTTTACGAAAATCATATTAAAAAATTTCCAGATTTTTTCCAGGTATTTTTATCCAAAATTCCATGAAAGATTAGAAAATGTTTTAATATAACTTGGAAAAATTAATTGGAACGTAAGTAATAGTTAGAGAGAGAGAGAGAGAGAGAGAGGTTCTAAAGAGTTTAATTAGCCAGTTAGAAAAATGTTTCTTCAACAGTTGTTGAATTATACTATTAAAAGTAGCGCGAATCAAGGTTGATAATATAAAGAGTAGTCTCAGAATTCAAGGATGAAATAGAGATTAGCACACCTGTACGAAAACGTTATAAGTATCGGTTATGCAGCATACGCGATGCAATTGGATGGAGGGTTAATCGCGAGGTCCGTCAATATTTCATGGGTAATTTCTCCCCTCGAGAGGTACCGAGGCAGAGCCGGAAACCATTGTGCAAAAGAAGGAGCAAACGAATCCTTGCATGTCCTGTTGGTCACCCCTTGTGTGTGGCACCGGCTCAGGGGTGCTTAATACATTGTCAAGTAACGTCCAAATGCGTTTAATGTGATCACATGGACATCGTTAGCGGACCACGTCCTTCCGTTTCGACGCCTCAAAGACCAGATGACATCCGTGTGTAAAGATGAAGTACAGAATAGCTAACGTTACTTTTCTGTTATCAAGTACAACGAATCATAGTGAATATAATTAATGATATAATTCAATTAACTAATTTAATTGATAAACAAGGCTATATGTAATCTATAATTAATCCTTTAGTACTATTTTATATTGTCAAGTATTTACTATAATAGATAAGAGAAAAATATCGCATAGACACGAACACATTATAACAATTTTTTTTTCAATCAAAATGCCAAACATTAAGGTATATAACAAAATGATAAGTAAATACATTGAGAAAAATTTCTAAATTTTATCCGTTCAAAATGTAACAAACGGATATTTTTGATAGATTTTGATCGTATTTATAGGACTGTCCGATGAAATTTTAGGACTATCTGATAAAATATAAAAAAATTTTATCGGCCTGTCCTATAAATACGATCAAAATCTATCGGAAATATCCGTTTGTTACATTTTGAACGGATAAAGTCTGGAAATTTTTCTCAGTGTGTGTACATATTTTTATTAACAAAAAAAATTGTAGCAAAGTAAAAGAAACTTCGGATATATCGTACCAATGTTGGCACACCGTTAAAAATCTACAGTTTTAATTTTCTATAATATTTAAAAATTCCATAACTTTGGATATTTAAAATTAATTCTTTTTTAAGTTGCACTCTCTGTTGTTCTTAGCCGAAAAGAACACGCAATGGCAATGAAACGTGCTCACTAAAGAAAACATGCGATATATAAAATCATAGATAAAAATTTAAATACTCGTCCGTGCAATTTTGCAGATGTCTCACACGCATACATGTTTATTCGATAAATTTTATTCGTCAATTACTTCGATCGAGACTTCGTGATTCGGTTCTCTTCGAGATTAATCGATTTCTGTCACGAACGCGTGGAAGTATACCCGTTGGCCCTTCGAAACGGACGGCACGTACGAGCGAACGAAACCGAGATTATAAAGCGTTTATAGCGCAGCTTCCCACCTCAGGGCGCTCGCTTCTGATCTGCATAAAAATAGGGGAGCACACTCGGGAGCGGGAGGCCGAGCGGAGCGCAAGAACGGAACCTTAATACGAGATCAGATTATGATTTTGCGGAGGAGTTGGCCGACGGGATGGAGAGGCTGGTGGTGGAGGTCTTTAAGAGTTTCGGTGTCGAGGAGAGTCAGGGCTCGTCGTTCTTCTTCCACCACTTTACTCCTTCGTGATTAAAGGGATCATGGTAATTCGTCGAATTTTGCGGCAAGAACGGATTTTTCGAATAGGCGACTCATCCTTGCGTTCTATCTCGCTCAATATAAGCGAAATTAAATGTGATGTTGACTTAAACAGAGGATGAATATTTTTGTATGACAAAATACGGAATACCTATTTGATACATCTGTAGATTGAACTGAATTAATTTCTGTATTCTCGAAGGAAAAATATTATATTTAAATTTGATACTATTAATACAAATAAATAGCATATGTACATTTTTAGAAGCGGTCGCAATAAAATAATATCGCAGTCACAAATCGTCACGATTTTACAGTATACGTGCAAATGAAAATAATAGACAAGAAATAAATGCCAACCATGGACTATAATCTGCGATTCCAATCGGCCTACCAGCTTCGGTACTGAAATATTCGAGCTTGTGTTCCCGCCTTCGGACTCGTAGCTCGCATCGGTGGCGTATCGAGCGCGAATCGCATTATCGTTGCGCCGAAACTCCACGTGCATCGTAACACCCCGTGAAGCCGAATAAGAACGCGAATAAAAAGACAAGCGCGACAACGACGACAACTACGCCGAAGAAGAAGAAGGAAGAGAAGTAGAGGAAGAGGAGGAAGGAGAATCGAGCGTGCCGGTATAATGGCGCCGAGACGCGAAAGGGCGAAGCTAACGATATATCTTGGACTATTGTCTTGTGGGCCGCGACAGTCGCGGCCATTATATCAAGATTAACTCTCTTATTCCCTTGGCGAAGGTATGGCTTTCGTATAGAAGGGCATATAGAAGTACACAGGCTCCCGAGGGAGGATGGGAGGTGGAACGGCCCGGAGGTAGAGGTTGCAAGCAGGCCTTATGGCACGTACACACAAACCACCCACACTTCTACGACGACAACGACGAGAACGAACGCGAGAGGGACGAACGTAAGAGAGACGAAAAGATAGAGAGAAGAAACTGAGAGAGGAGACACAAGAGCAGGAGGAGGAGGAGGAGGGCCATTGGTGTGTTCACGGTGTTCCCGAGACGGCATACGGGAACGGGGGTGTATGCTAGGCATCCGCAGAAGAGGACATTATAAGGAGTTATGAGGTCCTGCCTCATACGTGAGCATCCTTGCCTCTGCCTCCTCACCACCGCCTGTTCCTCTCCTTCTCCTCCTTCTCCTCTTCTTCCACTCTCACTCAGCCTTCTTTTATCTTTCTCTACCAAGAGCGTCCCCTCCACCCTCTCTTCGCAACTGCGGATCCTTATATACAAGATCTGTGGCGGTTCTTAATGTCCTCTCCCTTTTAATGCCCCGCGCGGTCTGCCCTCGAGGTCGAACAACGAACATTTCTGCCCACCGCCTTCTTTTTCGTAGCCCGATATTGAGTTATACGCTGCGCGTATTTATCGTTCAAAATCCTTCTGTAAAGGACTGCGGGAGAGATGCAGGAGAAAGAGAGCGCAACATGAAGAAGAGCAGAGAGCAGAAATCGGTCTGGGTTACAGGTTATAGGTGAAGAAACATAGAAGAAGAAATACAAAAAAAGATACGCGATAAAACGTCTGTATAAATTAACCAAAAATTTTAAGAGCTTTTATTTTTTTTTTTATGTAAAGTATTGCGGAAACCGTTTTAATTGTTAAAGAGTACACAAAATATAAATCAGATTCTTCTTTCAAATATATACATGTATATATATATAATTTAAAATCATTTTTTATCTGTAATTTTGTGTATTGTCATTGACCTACATATACACAGCAACCAAAATAATATTCATATTCATAAAAAAATTTTTAAATTATTACAATTTTAATTTTATATAAATTATAAATAAAATTTTTACAAATAAAATGTTTTTATAATAAATTTAGTTTTGCATTATCAAGTTTTTGACGGTTCTTGGAGTTGAGTTCTCTAAAGAATAAAATATTTCCTACTGCATATATATTCAAAATTAATTGCAAAATGCAAAAGGATTAACCCTGTCAGTGACGAATACGATTCTTATGAATGAATAATTTTGATGTTAGAGCAGAAAAAATGCGCAAGAAAATCGTGATCCAGATCGTCTCATCCAATGCTAGAAGGAATTAATGTCAGAGGTTCGGTTAGAAGAGAATCGACCAAACTGGATCCTAGTAAGTTTTACAGCCCTGGGTTATAGCCTCGACAAATACGGCGTAGGATCTCAACGCGTGTACCAACATGAGGTCGAGACCGACGCTCATTTCGGACTCGAGGGATGACGTAATAGTGGACTTCATTTGGTGACGGTGGCAACCCTGCTAGTTCACACTGTTTCTCACCCTCACCCGCCTTACGGGGGTATCTTCCAACACTAACAACGCTGCTATATTCTCTGTCTCTCTTTCTCTCTCTCCTCCTGCTTTTTTTCCTTCAACTTCCACCTACTATCTACTCGACCTACAATCACACAAATCGTAGTAGTATACCACAGACAACCATGAATGGGAACCACGTGTCACTCCTTTTGCTTCTCCTTTTCTTTCTCTTTTTCATACTCTTCTGCTTCGACTCGGTTCAATGCCACCAAAAGCCTGTGGATTCCACACGTCGCAAATCTTTTCGACGCAAGATCCGCACGTGAAGATCGCGCGATCATAGGAGCGGTCGAGATCCGCAGCATGTCGGCTTTAAAGGCGACCGTGACGCTTTATGGTTGGGCATGACGATATCTCGCTAGACAGTTGTTACCGCGATACTCTTCAGATTCTGAACAAAGAGAGCGAGAGAGAGAGAGAGAGAGAGAGAGAGAGAAGCATGACTTTAAAGAGAATAATCCAGTAAACACACAGTAAGTAAATATATCAGAGAATTATAAGTGATAAAGAGAATAACAAAAGTTTGAAGTGAACAAATAAAAATGTATAGAAAAAAATCAGGGAGAGATTATTACGCACTTAAAGAATGGACAATATCATTCAATGCGATTACCGGCTTAAGAAATATTAACTGTATGTAACTAAATGTAAAAATTAAACGTAAAAGTAGTAGAGCGAGGCTGATTAAGCAGTGTTTTATTCAAACTATTACAAATCTTCAAATAATGATAAATTAATAAAAAAAGTTGTTTTAAAAAATTGCATGTTTATCTAACTCAATAATTAAGCACTTTTAATAAATCCTTAATATGTTAGGTAAATAAGAAAAATTCATATTGAATGTAATAAGTCAG
The DNA here is from genome assembly GCF_001594075.2 of Trachymyrmex cornetzi. Lineage (NCBI taxonomy): Eukaryota > Metazoa > Arthropoda > Insecta > Hymenoptera > Formicidae > Trachymyrmex > Trachymyrmex cornetzi. The sequence continues at coordinate 301,727 of NW_017299113.1, forward strand.
AGTAACTTAATGTACCTCATCCATTTGAGCCATCCCATAAAGTAATTTGAACTATGATAGTTACAATATTTTACTATGAGAGATAAATATTTCTCTCTCTCTCTCTCTCTCTCTTTCACACAGACACACACACATGCATGGTCTCTTTCCAGTTGCAGTCGATAATTCATCTCCCATGGTAAAACGCCGAAACATTCATTATGATTTACCCTGTGTATGTACACAAATATAGTTCTTACGTAATATTGTTGACATGTTAAAAAATGAGAGAATTTTATAAATTATACTTATTTTATATATAAATTCAAATAAAAATATTTTATAGAAAGGCAAATTAGAACCAGGCGTTGTATCAACTTTTGTTTGTTTAGTTTATACATTTTCTACTTAAATAACATTTAAAATTAAAAGTAAATCAAAGTTGATATTTGTAAAAAGAAACAAAACAAGATGTTTCACAACCAACGTAATACTTTCATAGCGTATTCTAGAGATAAAGTAGAGTAAAAAATCCTAATACAAAAATAATCTCTATATTTTGCCAATTTTGCCATTTGATCATATTTACATTTGATAATAACCATCCAGTTTGTTATCGATACCCAAATCTTAGTTAAACTTGGTCAATAATGTAAGTTTTTCATTATATTAAATTTTTTTATTATATTAACCAAATATTTAATTAAAACGTTCATCAAAGCATTTAGTAACTGTCATCTAAGCTAAATTATTATAACTAATATTTTGTCGTAGTGTGCGCTGTCTTACACAAACATAAAACGTGTCCATATGCGTTTCGATTACTGAGATATTTGCATGCCCGAGATATTTGCTTGCCTCTTGACTCAACCAGTCCCAATCTGTCCTGTGACAATATTGAAAAAATATTCACAAGCACACTACAATGTGAAAGAGGGAGTTAGTTATAAATCTTTGTAAATTCTACCAACTCAATAGAACATTTAGCTTTGAATTGATCATCAATTCCTTACGCTTGATTCATGGTTGCTGATTCATCGTTATCTAAAAATACGAGATATTTCATGAAGATGTAAATTTTATAATATCAGAAGAAAAAAACATTGCATATATATCTCTTGACGTGAAAAAATTTTGGTATAATAATTTAAAACCAAATATAAGTTCATTATTCAATCATGTGCGATTCTATAATTATTAATGTTTCGTTTTCACAAGAACACTACAGATAGATGTCAAATCTCTTTTACGAGTACACGCGCCATCTGTTGAAAGCTCCGCGAAACGTTCCCTCGCTCAAAATCAGAGTGAAGTATCATTAATAACTTATTGAGTTCCCGTTACTTCGTAGAATAGTTCGGTCAATCTTTTACTTTGACTAAGTTTTTAATGCTTTTTACTACATCAAATTATTTATCTGACTTAATTTTCATTCTTATACAACTAAAATTGCCCTGAGTTAGTTGTTTTCACCCAAAGTATTTTTTATAGTGTACATTTATAGTGCCAGAAAAAGGTTGCAAAACTTTTTTTCAATGGATTTCAGAACTCAGACTTGCTTATAGAGCAGTTAAATGTAAATAGTTAGATCCGTAAGTATAGGAATCAATCGCTCGGTGAGCAGACACTGCATTCCAAAATTCATTGAAAAACAAAATGTCGCAATCTTTCCGCTGGCGAGTATACATTATAAAAAAAACTCTGCTGGCGAGTGTATTACAATCATACTGATAACAAATTAAAAATTTGCTGTCCTAATAACTAATAGATGTAATTAACAAAAATATACTCTTCACTAAAAGCATTCACCTGCGATTAGCACGCGGTTCCGCCGAGAGATGAAGAGCGGCAAATAATTGAAAATTTAAATAAAAAATAAAGGGCAACTAGTCAGTTGTATTTGTATTATAATTATTTATGAAGGATTATCCTATTTGGATGTAAACTCGAGTTATTCAAACAAAACTGAGCAATGTAATCTATCGTTCTATCAGTGTAAAACTATTTGTTTGTCGCTAGAAAGGAAGAAATCCTTGAAGACGATTTCTGACTACTTTCGTGTGAGTTTACTCAAGACAAAGAGGTACGAAGATCCTGTTGGAACCTGAAGTCTAGTAAGGGCTAGTCGCGGATCGTCCGGTCAATCTAAGCTAATTGGCCTCCGTAGGTAATTACACGCAATTAGGAGTAGACCGATCGTATCTCTCTCTCAAGCTTTCGTCCATGTTTACCTCTCTCTCTTTCTCTCGTTTGAATCTTCGTGCACCTTTTACCGACTTCTCTTATACTGATGACTGAACCCAGACGTATAAACGGGTAGAAAAGGGACAACTAACTCGGATAGGGATAAGGTCGCAGAAGGGTAGAGTGACAAAGAGCAAGCAGGATGAGAGATAGAACAAAAGAACGAGGAGAAACAGAGAGATCGCCGCCAGGTACACAAATTATCTGGCGACGAAAAAACAACGGAAGAGCAATTAAATAATGCTACGTCGCCACATAGTAGCGTTTTCTACCGCCCTTTGTCTCTACCGGGTGTCCTGAGCAACTTGATATCATTTCTTGTAACCATTCATTAATTATGTAGATTAAAGTATAACGAAATCAAATTTCTTTGTACCAACTAATAAATTATATCGGATCACATCAAATATATAATTTTATAAAATATAAAGGTTGTAAAAAAAACTTGTGTTATGAGTCACACAGTTGATACTTCATATATTTAAGCATGACGATATTATATACACAAACTACATGTAGTCTTCGTAAATTACTGGAAAAGAGCGAAAAAGATAAAAAAACTCTTCTCTACAAAGTTATATAGATATCAATAATTCAAATGTGTCTTCAAAATAAGAAATAGACGATCGCGAATTTTATAGTAACTTAGGATCGCAGTCATATAATTTTTTCATGGCAAAAACGTGAAAAATGAAGAATTTCTCTATTATCTTCAATGATAAAAATAGTTACTTTTCACATTTCCGCTTTAAGGAAAAAATTACGTGAACACTATCCTAATTCGTGAATCAATAATTTAAAAACTATTATAGTCTTAACATTACGTACTAGGATTTTGTCTTAGAATATTCCAAAGAATTCGTTCTTTTAAAAGGAAATACAATTTTGTATGAGAACATTTTGAACAATAAAAATTATGTTTAAATATTTAATCAAACCTAATTTCAAAATTGTGAACCAATTTTATTCAAAAATCACTTAGAAGCAAAGAATCTATACATACTTTATCGACATTGATTCATAGCCTTTCTGAAGTCAGATTTTGAAATAAGTAGCACTGAATTTCAGTGTTCAATGCTACATACATTCAATTCTTAAGTGTAGATAAACTGCACAGATTAAAATTTACCACAAATTTATTCCAAATTTAATTTGGAAGCGAACATTGCAAATATGCAACATTAACCGATTAATATCCTATTTCAGTTAATTGTCAAATTTGATAATTTAAAATGCTATAATATAACTGATCAATTATACGCTTTAGTAAGTCGAAAAATACAGAAGATAATATAACATACATACAATCAAGGTATTGACCATTGTCAAAGAGTCACCCGTTAGGTATAGCACACATCATGGTAATACCTCAAGATACTATATATGGTGGTTAGATGGTGCCGATGCATTAGAGCAACCCAACTCATTACCGCTAGCACAATTAAGGCCCAATTTCGTGGGCATAATGACCGCCAATCTGACCGCACAAAAAGCCCACGGTTGCTTTCAAGACGAGCCGGAACCGAGCCGTCGTCTCTGCCTAATAGCTAACAAAATTCACCGGTTGGCCTCTCCAATCACTACAAATCTAGCTTTCTTCCCCTAATATGAGAGAAGTTATAACACTGTATTCGTAATGTTTTTAAGGCAGTGATTTCAATGAGGTTGAATTGCGTGATAAACTTAGCGACAGAATTCCGTCTATAGCGATATTCTAACAAATAAACATAAAAATTCCTTTAATTGTATGTACATTACATGCATATATAAGCGAATTAAATAAGATCTCTATTAATTTCAATCGTTGGCACAGATAAAATTTATATGGCATGTCTTCTGTTCTTTTCTTAATAATAGGCATTTCCACCAGCTTCTTGCATGTATTCTTTCTAATTTATAAACTAGAATTTTAATTTGATTTCCCAATGCTTTTAAACAATAATAAAACATTTTTGTTAAATTTTATTTGTGGCGCTAAGCAACAATCTAAAAATTTGATAGATCTTTTACGTTACAGCGAAAGCACTTTTGAGGGCTTAACAGTCGCGTTTCCTGCGCTTGTGAATATGCAGGCATTCGAGAATCACTGTGCTCGATGGAAAATTCCTTTTGCTGGCCGCCCTGCGTAAATCTATTGGCGGTATGGAATCGAGAGAATCGACGACGAAATATTCGAAAACTGAAGCCTTGCGGAGGAAGGGCGGAGGGTGCAACGCGGCAACGGCTTGGATCGGACAATAGCCGACAATGGGATCGCATCCGATTTTTGCATGCCAATTTCGCGCCCGGCATTGTGCCGTAGACAATGCGTCAATAATTACGCTAAACGGCGACCATTCATACGCCCATTCGGGCGAATTCAAACCGGCCTTTCCGTATCCATTATAGTCGCGCGGCGCAAATAATCGCTCCGATGCGCGCCGCATCTACTTTTTCGCGGTGTGTCACACAGGTGGCATCTATCATCGATTTGATGTTGCGACCGGAGCACATTCGATTTTGAGTAGCTTCGAAAATATAAAGCAGTCACATTTATGCAAGCTTCCATTTTATTTCTCTTTCTCTCTCAACGTCTCTTCATTATTAACTCTTCGAGATGCTAAATAGCGCAGTGCTACACCGTTAGATATATGCAAGAAGCAATGGTAACCCAATCCCTTTTATGAATAGAACCAGAATAGTAATATTCAATAGACAAGTAATTTAATAATTTGTACTAATAGGCATTTTATAAGAATATTAATAATAATCTGATGCTAATAAGAATCTTAAACCTGTGAATTATTTATTGCAAAACATATTGCTTCAATCGAAATTCCAATCCGAATATTGCAAATTCCAGCTAAGACAATATTTTTCATATTCGTATTTTCATACATTAAAAAAAAAATTTTCTCATAATGTAAATCCATTTTTACGTTATGAGAATTTGTTGTAATTGCAATAAATGGAACTTATTCGCGAGATTTAAATCGCCCTTCCACATCTATTATGCGAATGGATTGCACAAATAATAGTTTCATCATCCGCTGGTCACAGATTTCTTATCAAATCTCCTTCGAACGAATGCAATAGGTTGCATTGTTTCGAATATTGCATACTCTGCAGTTTACGCAAGCTTATTGTGATCTTGTAATAGAAGATAGAAAATCGTGAAGCAAGATTATAATTACCTATTCAAAAAATATTTGGCATAACTTATTCAATAAATTCAAACCAATATCCTTTTTTCTTTTTCAAAATAACCAAGATTTACTAAAATCTTATTTAAAAAATTCCTTGAAAGTTCTACTCTCTTCTGCTTATAAAATTCTATAATAATCCCTGATTTTTAATGATAAAAAATAAATCCCCTAAAAAAATTTAGGCTTTCCTGGTATATCTGGATAATAAACACCCTGTATCATAGACTGAGAAAATTTCTGATTATCTCAACTAGAATTATATATTCAATTAGAAAATTTTTATTTGTCCATTTTCAACCAGAATTCCAATTAATGCAACTTTTCCCATGTATAGTACTCTGAAATATGTAATTATCGAAAGGCATTATATAGTAAGTTGAAAAAGAATTCGAAATATTAATAGAGTGTCACTTTTCTTTTAAACTTGAGACAGGCTATACGACAATCCTCGGGAAGCTGAAAACATCCAAAGTACATCCTGGAACGACGTTCCTCGCGCGAGACGCGTCATCTCGTGCATGCACGCGAGAATCGGACGCGGTTACAGAAGAGCGGGAGAGAACGGCGCGCTGTGCAAATCGGATTTCCTTTCGTTAAACTTCGTTCGTAACGGCCTTCCTCCTCTCTTCTTCACCATCTATCTCTTGAATACTCTCCCAAGCCAGCCGTGCTGTCCCTCTTCGTTCGCATCGCACGCTTTTCTCTTTCCTCTCGCATCTCGTTAGATGCACCTCGCGGAGGAAGAAAGTCCACAAAGGAAGTCGGAGTGCATCGCAGCTTACGGACGTTGAACAAGGAGAGACGGGGGAGATTGCAAAGAGCGACGAAGGAACGGGAAGGGAGCGAAAAAGAGAAGTCCCTTTACCCCGCTTTCGCAGATCGTCGTAGAGAGGGGGCAAAGGTGTGAGCCGTGGTGCACAGGGCTAACCGGTCGTTTATTATGCATCGAAATGCCAGCAACGATGCCACGCGAGTGGACAGGACGTTGTAAACGCTCCGCAAAAATGAACTAACGGCCGGCGCTCTCTGAGTGATTCCGCGTCGCCTCGGGGGTACCGCGCGACGTGGTGGGGCACCCGTCTTTTTCTCTCTTCGGCAAGAAGAGCGGCAAGGACGACGCGTCGAGTCCTTTTCTATTCGGTTGGAATTAGATATAATAGCCGCGGCGCTGAATCGCTTATTGTATTCGTTAAATCGGTCCTGAGAACCGCTCAGCATCTCGAATCTGCTCGTTCCGATCGAAGAACCGCGGGTATAATGATCTTTAATTAATGATAAACCAGTGCGATAAGCAAAATCTAATGATCGATAGGTAAACTTTTTCGAGAAAGAACAGCGTAAAATATCGAAGGTATTTGCTTTTAGTCGTGCCAATCTAATCAACATTAGCGTCTCAAATCTGAAAATCTGAAAAAATTTTCTATTGCCTTCGATAAAATCATGAAGTACAAGCTCGCAGTCACTCACGATAATTGTAAATTATTTTATATATTGTAAGCTGAGAGAAAAATGTTTGTATTTATTACTATAATTGTCTGATAAAATAATTATGATGGTTAAATATGATTTATAAGTTATAATTATTTTAGGTACCAATTATATTTTTTTGGTATACAGAACTATAAATATACAACTATTAACATTATAGCAATAATAACTATAAAAATGGAGCTACACTGATAAAAATCGATGCGAATTTACAAAGGAAATGTACTTATTTTTTGGTAAATTTATTGACTTTTTGTAGTTTTTTACTTAAAATTTGTATTATTTCTTTTATTTCAATGCAAAAAAAAACTAAAATATTATGAAAAATTAATTGAATATAGTATATTTACAGATCATTTATAAATTTCCTTCTAATATCGCTAAATATACCCAAAATATTACATATATGTGTTTAAATTTCTTTCTTATACTGTAAATTTACAGCCTGGCGCGGAATTTTACTGTCAATAGTGTGATATCAATGGTATTTTAGTAAAAAGTGTGAATGCGTGAGCACTGGTGAGCACATCGAGAATATTCTGATAGTGTTTTGCGTTCTTCATAGCGTCTTCATAATCTATTTTCTCGTAATAATCGAAGGCATCTCGAGATTAAAAGGTTAGTATCACAATAAAAATATACTGTGAATTACAGTGTGTCTGTCAATATGTTCACATGTAAAAGTTGCGGCATTAACCTCCGAAATAATAAAACTTATAATATCCACCAGTATTTTCATAGAAATAAAAAACATGCTTCCTTCCAATGTTTGACTGGTGCCTGTAGATTAACATTC